>NC_052504.1:10149383-10164803 GCF_014356525.2 Nilaparvata lugens
TTAGCAGGTTAGATCTTTAAATAGCAGACTTGAGTTGCGCGGGAGCACTAGCGTCAGTTGATCAATTTTCACTACGGCGAGGAAAGTTGTGTGAGTGCGCCACGCCAGATTTTTCATTTATAAAAACTCTGACGATGATGGATCACCGAAACTAGCAGTTATAATTTGTATTATTATCTCATTGATTCCAATGGGTACTATAATTTTATTCCATAAACTATGTAACTAATATAGCTACTACAACTTGTACAGGATTTTCTGCAAGCGTAGTGGTAGTAGAAGCTACTGCTTCTGTGTTATCAGCCGGTTAGTCTATCCTTGTAAGGATCAGGGACAAAATCAGGATCAGGATCAGGATGGCGACATACGATGCAATCCTGTGAGCTCCACTTCACTTACATGTATAGCATCATCACTTCACTTAAGAAGCCGCCGACGCCATAAAAATGTATTGCAACCTCCGGTAGAGATAAGAGGGCACAACTTCACTACTTAAGGCGACACCGCCTGCCTATTTACCGCTATCACTACATTCTTCGGCTTTCATCTCAGTAGATGTGAAGATAAACACAAACAGAAGCAGACATCTGTCTGCAGACAGACGGGGAATTAATCCCTGCTCAGGTGTTCGAATGTTGCAAGACACACAGACGTCCGACTGTCCACATTTCTGCGTGCAGACGTTTGATTTTTTTCTCCGTCTGCTGTTGTGTGAATTCGTCTCGGGGCGAATGTGGCTCGATCACTAACTTTGAGCATAATAGTTTAGGTTATTTTGACAAATTGAAATCTACCCAATCTGAGAAGGTATTGGTTATTTAACAATAGGAGATAACATACTCCCATCACAATAATTCTCATAGAGTGTTGCTAAGGTTTCATTGTCAGATTGGGCAATAAATTTCAATGCCAGATTGTGTTCTGTCTAATTTTGTTAAGCTGGGTATTCGTTTGTGCGTGATTACCGTGTTGTCGACCACGACAGGGTGAGGATCTCAGATTGGGTAGATTTCAATTTGTCTAAATAACCTAAAGATTATGTTCAATTATGTTCTAATGGGGGTGGTTGATTGACTTTTTATACTTTTAAATTACAATATGTTGTGTTGGAAATTTTTTGATTCCTGAATAATAAACACAACTAATGATCAACTTTTGATCAACTTTTTTAGCACACTTGAAATTTGGACAATATGAATGTCAACAATGCTTGTCGTCGTCGACTGTGGAAGTTTACGCACAAACGGAATTCACTTTTAGGTTGATAGTTCTAAATTTAGGATGATTTCCAACCAGAATCAGGTCCTAGATAAATGTGCTCAGACAAAATTACAGGTGCTGTAATTTGAGAAAACATGTATTGAGAACTCGTTCTAAAGAAAACTAGACGAAATGCTGCTTCCTTATCATATATTTATATTTCTGTGTTCTTCTGTAAAATATTGAGATAACTAATCATCAAGGGTAGATTCATGTTTCAATTATATATCAATTTTATTGTGTATCATGTAATTTTTGTAATTATTTCGGGAAATAAATTTTTTTTGATTTGATCTTCCATTAATGGCATGGCAATGTCATTTCCAGAATATATGGAAGATGGAATAAAATGCCATTCCTTATTTCCAAACACATCACTTTTTCTACTTCTTTTTCCTCTAACCTCATTCATCTTCCTTCATTTTTCTTCTCCCTCTTTCTTCCTTCCTTTTCTCCATTCCCGTCTTCTTTTTTTTCGCCACTAATTCTTACAAGACTTTATCATAGTCCTTGAAATCCTTAATCATATTTCTGTGATTTCTTGTTAGTTATTGAGATAATTGATCATTCAAGGTACAATCATCTTTCAATATTATACTGTATATGAATTTTATTGTGGATCATGTAATTATTGTAATTATTTTGCAAAATAGAACGTTTTTGATTCGATCTTTCATTGATGACGTGACAATGTCATTTTCAGAAAATATGGAATGAATTCCATATCTTATTTCCAAATACCCTACTTCCTATACTACTTGTTGTTTCTCCAACCTATTTCCTTCCTCTTCCTTCCTTTTCTCAACTTCCCCCTTCTTCTTTTTCCTCCACTAATCCTTACAAGACTTAACAGCTACCATAAAATCAATTTGCGCGTAAGAAGAAGCAACAACTAAGCACCTATCAAGATCTCTTCCTTGAATCTCATCCTACCTTTTCCACACATCCTCGTCTATCTCTGTTTTTTCCTTTCCTTCTTCTCCGCCTTGTCGGCAAGTGTTACACACCTCTAATGGTACCTACTCTAAGTGCAAGCTCTAACTAGTACTTCTATACGAACATTGACTACTTGACCAGTTGCTACTGGACGCTTGATGTTTATTTGAACGATTTTTTCAAACTCCTGTTAACTCCTTCCCAGTGCATCCAGTTTTCTTCTTCTATTTATTCCACAATCAGATCGTTTGATAGGCAATTCCGACTCTCTCACTTCTATCATTGAATTTTTTTTCACCTCCCATTATGTATCAGACAGTTCCTCGTTCACTTCCTCTTTTTCTATCAATGTATTCTAGTTTTTTCACTTCTGCCGGTTAGGCAATACAAAAAATTGTATTGCAAGTCAAGTAATTAATTCGATTAAGTTATTAGTTAGAATAAATTCTACAGGGTAATTTTTATATGTTGCAAGCTCCTTTGGAATTGCATAGCCGTAAAAATGTAATGAGTGAGGTTATATGAGCAGAATTCCTGTTGAGAACTTGTAGTGGAAATACTTTTGACTCTCTTATTTCTGTCTGATATTTCTCTCAGTGCATGAAATTGATAATCCATGAAAATGTTTCATTATCTAGGAGAATGATGTGATAAATGATTGTGAAATATTAGGTAACCGATCTCTCACTACTCCTAGAGTAGTGAGCTGTTGGTGGTGAAGGAGGAGATTGATCGATTGAGTACATTATCTATGTAGATTACAATGCAGTATATACTGGCTTATACACTTATATACAATACCTTACAATACAGCAAAATTTTAGATGAATTTAGAAAATATGAAATAAGAAAATAATTATTGAGCTGTATATGATATGAAAAAAAGCAATTTGTAATAACTATAGATAAAATATATAATATTGTTATGCATCTACATAAATTGGAAGAGCAGCTTTGGACATATCAATGTACATTCTTCGGAGAGAATATTCGAAGTATCCTTCCCACTAACTCTCTACCAAAACGTTAATTTTATTAATTCAACTAAGGATCTATTCAAAATGAAAATATTGTAAAAGAAAAAAAGAGAAGGAGGAGAAGGAGGATAAGAGGGATGAGGAGGAGGAAAATGGAATGAGGGAGGAATGTACAGTCTCAAATAATTCAATTATTGTCTTATCTGGGAGTTTCCATAATTTTTGAAGTTGATAGATTGTTGATAAGTAAGTCCGTAGTGAAACAAGAGTCAAAACTCAGGACTAGAATCATAAATCACAATAATAATTAAGCCACGAATGTAGTAGTGTCTTAATTTGTAGTAGACCATAACCATCAGTTCAAAATATTCGGTATAAATTTTATGTATCCTATTATATTAAGCGAGCAATTTCTGTATTTATATATCTGGTTATTTTTATATCTGGCTATTTATGTTTTACGGATCTCGAAAACGTCTCTAACGATTTTCACGAAATTTGGAACATAGTAGGTTCATGATAAAAAGATTCGATTGCACTAGGTCTCATTCTTTGGAAAACTCGCTGAACAACATTAGAGGATAATTCATCCTTGGAAAACAGATGATAATTTTGTCGTCTCTCGATAACAGAAGATGCGTGTGCCTGTGTGGGAGGGACAGAATTACTTCCAGCTGTGTAATCATAATAATCAATCAGCGAGAAATTCTATCTAGCTAGACAATTTAATCAGCATAATCTGATTTGTTGACATGACACATGATAATCCTCCTAAACTAGAGCATATCATAATTTTCATGGTTGATCATTATTTTGACAATTTCAAGTGATTAGTGAGTGTTATTTTGTTATTCAATTTTGGTTTGTATATAATCTAAATTATATTTTTTTGTTTTCAAATGTTTGAACAGAAAATTGAACCTGAATTCAAGTGTATGGAACAAAACCTACTTTCTGGACTATTTATAGTGTATAAATCAAAATTCGGGAAAGAAACAGTTTTAGGCTGTGCCTGTTAATACTTCCCCAATCATTTCAAAGAATTGTGTTCGGTTTATCGAAAGTCAATAGATAAATAACGAGCGAAGCTTGGTGCCCCGAAATTAAGGGGTATTATATACTCGGATATTGTGTGCAAAAAGCTACTGAAAATTCTACTTTAAATTTGTTCACCTCATAATCATTCCTGGGATGATAAAATATCATAGAAGTTGTCTCATTCTTTTCTATTGATGAGTTACTGACTTATTCATTAATTTATCCATTTATTTATACATTGAGTAATAAATTACAGTAGCCTATTGGAAAAACAGGCTCAACCCACATGTCCTTTTATTCCTAAATTTAGTCGAGTAAAATGTCCAAAGTATAGTTTAATACACATCACAAGATTTTTTTAGTTTCGAAATAAATAACTGTATTCCATAGTATCTGGGAAACTTCCATTACTAAGAAAAACTGGTATTTTTGAATGAAAATTCCTTGTTGAGAGCATATGAAGATGCCACCTCGTAGTTACTGAGCCGCTTTACTCAATCAATGGCTGTTTGAATAGGTAATATCAGATCACTCAGATTCCAATGCAACCCCGTCTAGATTGATGATCCCTGGATGCTAACCTGGATGGGAAAGTCTCTGATGACTTGAATATCAACTAATGCAAGATCATTAGCATTCATTAGCCTTTGTAGCAGCTTTGCAACATTGTAGCTTTGTTATACTCCGTATACTGAACTGGCAATTTTTTGGTAGACAAGAATTATAAGCTCGAAATTCAAGCACTTAAATAGTTCAATATTAGTTCAACTAGTTTTAGTTGATCCTCAAGCACTTCAATAGTTCAACTGATTTTAGTTGATTCTCAAGCACTTCAATAGTTCAACTAGTTCCAGTTGATTCTCGAGCAATTCAATAGTTCAATAATCAGCTGTGCTAATAGTGAAGTTGTGTTTCTTTTCTGCCTCAAAATTTTGCAAAATTACTCAAAAATTTCTAATTTGTAGAGATTTGAGTGAAATATTTTTGTTTTTAATCAGTTTTTAAATATCAAAATTCAAAATTTTTAGTTTAGTCATTAGTTTTGAAGTGGAAATTGGACTCTTTGAAGTGAAAGTGAAATCTTAACCTTATTCTTTTTTGAAACTTTTATTTGTTAAAATTTGGGAGAAGACAGTTTTGGGCTATGCCTGTTGTCTTCTCCCAATCATATTATATTTATTATAATTATGATCTGTAATTGCCAATGAAATAAATAGATAAATAGTTCAACTAGTTTTAGTTGATTCTCAAGCATTCCAACTTTTCAACCAGCTTAGATCTAGTGAAATGCGGAATTCAATAGGACTTTCAGATAAGAAGGCACTTCTATCAACCTCTGATTACGTAAAAATCGACGACTCGAATTCTGCTAAGCGCTTCAATTCTAGATCATTTCATCATTTCTCATATCCACATTCAGGTGAAAAATTGAAATTGACATAACCTATGTAATATCTGGACAAAATCAGGAAATTGAAAAGTTTTTGGCAATAGGTTGTTTTTTCTATTCCGAATATTCTATTGCTTGCTCTAACCAATAAATAAATATATATTTATGTGGGAATCATTCAGAAAAAAACATACAATTGTCATGATAATGTGGAATTAAACGAATTATTGTCATAAGCAGTAGATGAAGTGCTAATAACGTCATATCTACCAACTTATCTTACAAACTTTCATTTTAGAAAATCGATTGTAATTTAAGCGTAAATGTGAATCATTAACTGAAACACCAAAGTTGATCCCAAAAATGTGCCTGATCTCTATCCCCTCTACTCTAACACCTCTCAATCAATCATGAATCAATCAATCACCCGCCTCCTATGTACTGTCAACCAAAACACTCTTGTACCAAATATACGTGTAAATTGATCCTCAAAATGCTTTACTCTTTATTCTTTATTGTTTCATACATTAAGTACATAAAAAAATGATAGGGAGAGGAAAAATAAGGAAACCTTCTGCTATTCCTCACTCAAATTTAGACAAGGTTACACATAGTCCGAAATAAGTCTTGTAGTTGTCCATTTTACAAAATTTTCAGTCCTTAATTATATTCACAAAGTAGATATTTGAATTTAGATACTTCAAAACCAAACATAGAAGAAGCATTTCACATTATTTTCACTAAAATAGAAAATATTCACATACTTATAAGAGAAATAATTTTGCAGTACCAAAGCACAAAAATTGCATCAGTAACAACAATTCATTATACGAATCATTGCATGTTACTCTTCCGATAGACCAACTAATTCTCCGCCAATAGAAACGGAGGAAAATCACAGTATGTGACTCTTCCATCATTACATACAGTCACAGATCCAATCCCGGTTGTCTGTGATACAATCACATAATTCCAACCCTATGGGAAAATTACAATGTAACTCCTACCTAGCCTAATATATTTATATACGAAACATATTTATCTACCCGCTATAGTTCATCTTTCGAAATGATATTACTATACTAGCCTAGTCAACTATATTTTTGTATAATAGCCTATGGAATAGTATCACAACATGTGTCATCAGGCCTCATCATCATGTCTGCAGTATGTGCCATCGGTCTAAATCCGCTACAAGAATCTCATGTAATTGGAATCTCGGACGTAATTTGCTCCAATTTGCAAGAAACGACACAGCTTCAACGATTTAAGCCGGCTGTATATGGCGAATAGTGTCGATTCTTATACCGATCGTAACAATCTTTGATCCGAAACAGTTACACGGTCGATTCAGTCTAATTTCGAAACAAATTATGATATAATTAGAGGGAAAGTGAAGCAACCGCTGTTAGTGACACGGAGTTGGTACTCGAGCTACAATAGTTTTATCTGATTCACTTATTAAGGATAATTCGACAAACGTGCTCGTTGCTTAGTCCATCATATTCTTTCTCACTCTCTCTTTCTCGTACACAAAATCACCCTCTCTCACTCTCACTCACTCTCTACATTACAAACGATGTTCGCTTTATTGCAAACTCCTTATTATTAACGATCGGCAAGCTTCAATTCGCAATAAAATTAGTAGCCTACTATTGGAATAGCGAGACTACAAAGTCTTGCTTTGGCATCTGCTTCAAGGAAACAAAGTAGGTATCCGAGGATATTTATTATCCAAGTATGCATTGGGAGTTCGGATTAACTTAGCCTGTATACTCCCCAGAATTGGTTTACTTTACTTTATTATCCGAGTATGTATTGTGGGCTTGAATTATCTATGAGTCTGTATACACTCCAGAATTGGTTCTCTTTATTCTATTATACGAGTATGTGTTGTGAGTTTGGATTAACTTAGCCTGTATACTCTCCAGAATTGGGTTACTTTACTCTATTACCCGAGTAGGTATTGTGGGCTTGGATTATCTGAGTCTGTATTCCCCGATATTGGTTTACTCTACTCTATTATCCGAATATGTATTGTGAGTTTGGATTTACTTAGCCTGTATACTCTCCAGGATTGGTCTACTTTACTCTATTATACGAATAGGTATTGTGAGTTTGGATTAACTTAGCCTATATACTCTCCAGGATTGGTCTACTTTACTCTATTATACGAATAGGTATTGTGAGTTTGGATTAACTTAGCCTATATACTCTCCAGGATTGGTCTACTTTACTCTATTATACGAATAGGTATTGTGAGTTTGGATTAACTTAGCCTATATACTCTCCAGGATTGGTCTACTTTACTCTATTATACGAATAGGTATTGTGAGTTTGGATTAACTTAGCCTATATACTCTCCAGGATTGGTCTACTTTACTCTATTATACGAATAGGTATTGTGAGTTTGGATTAACTTAGCCTATATACTCTCCAGGATTGGTCTACTTTACTCTATTATACGAATAGGTATTGTGAGTTTGGATTAACTTAGCCTATATACTCTCCAGGATTGGTCTACTTTACTCTATTATACGAATAGGTATTGTGAGTTTGGATTAACTTAGCCTGTATACTCTCCAGAATTGGTTTATTTCACTCTATTATCCGAGTATGTACTGTGGGCTTGGATTATCTGAGTCTGTATTCCCCGATATTGGTTTTCTCTACTCTATTATCCGAATATGTCTTATGAGTTTGGATTTACTTAGCCTATATACTCTCCAGAATTGGTTTACTTTACTCTATTATACGACTAGGTATTGTGAGTTTGGATTAACTGAGTCTGTATTCCCCGATATTGGTTCACTCTATTTACTCTACTCTATTATCCGAATATGTATTGTGAGTTTGGATTTACTTATCCTGTATACTCTCCAGAATTGGTTTACTTTACTCTATTATCCGAGTATGTATTGTGGGCTTGGATTATCTGAGACTGTATCCCCCGATATTGTTTAAAGATCACAGTAAATTTATTTATTCATTCAGACATGTACAATAATTATTACACTTTCATTAGAAGGCACAAGAGGCTTATCCCAAAACTGTCTCTTCTCAAATGTATACTACAGTACGATTTATAGTGAGTCACATAGCTTACAAATAGCAATAATGATTCCTATTCAACCCGTGCCAAAAGTTTGGAATGAATACCATCGTATCGCTACAGGCAGGGAGGAACAAAATAATTATGATACTTATTTTAATTATGATGATCAGTTAGGGGGAAAGTTTCAAAGCTTACTAAACATTTTTTTAAACATGTAAAAATTGTTATATGAAATGTTGGATGGATATTGTGAGTTGTTCATAATGCATTGTTTTTGGTCAATAAAAAGTATTTGATTTGATTTGAAGTGAAGAAACCGCTGCTAGTGAAAGAATGAGAATAGCAATATTATATTTTGATATTTAGTTGACCCTTGGTTCCAATCTATCTGGATGCAACGGGAGGATAGACAGTGTATTCATTGTACAAAGAATCGCTTGCAACTGATTTACTCACTCCTTGTCCGAATTACGACGAGACACGTCTAATGCTCAATAGAAGAGGTAATATTGAGAATCTTGTTTGTCAGTTTGTGAATCATCACGTAAGTTATTGTTGTGTAATAGGCTGGATTTATTGAGAGCAGCAGTCGATTTGATATGGAGAGGATGGGAATGATATAAAATATATAAACATGAAGTGGAAAGAAGCATGATAGAAGAACACAGAATAAGAACCGCGGAGAAGTTTAAATAAGGAAGGAAAGTGGAGAAAGGGTGATAGGAGAGAATGTAATAAGATGTAGGTGACGAAGAGGCTATAAGGAAAAGGAAGAAGAAGAAGAAGCATAAAAGAAGAAGAGTATATAGGATGAGAAAAACCATAAGGGACAGGAATTACTTTCACTCACTAAGAAAGAAATAATAAAACACAAGAAGAGAAACTGAAAGAGTTGAGGAAATATATTTAGGAGAGATTTACCGTACATAATGAAGAGATGGGAAAAAAGAGGAACATGATTCATGGAGGGAGAAGAAGAAATATGATCAGGAAACAAACAAGAATGAAATGAAATCAATGACAGAGCACAAGAGAAAGAGCTGAAAGGGTAAAGGAAGATAACCGATGACTCAAAATCTAATAAGATCATGAAGTAGGAGAAGGAGGAGATGATGGTAAAGAAAAACATGAAAAGGGATGAGGAGTAGAAGGAGAAGGATGGGAAGGAAAAGAAAGAGGAGGAGTAAGAGAAGGAGGAGGAGTAGGAGGAGGAGGAGGAGGAGGTGGAGGAGGAGGTGGAGGAGGAAGAGGTGGAGAAGATGGAGAGGAAGAAGAAAAGAAGAAAAAGAAGAAAAGAAGAAGAAGAAGAAGAAGAAGAAGAAGAAGAAGAAGAAGAAGAAAAAGATGATGATGAAGAAGAAGAAGAAGGTAATAAAAAATAAAAAGAACAAGAAGATGAACAAGAAGATGAACAAGAAGAAGAACAAGAGTAAGATAAACAAGGAGAAGGATGGGGTGGAAGAGAAGGAAGAGGAAGAAGAACCCGCCGAAGTCAGGGGTCACGTCTTTTCATTCCTCGGTCATGATTATCGAATTATCTTATTAAGACGTCTGTTTGGCATTCCTCTTCAAAGATCGACGGCTGCAATGCAATTCACATTTCACTTCTACTGCTTCTCAATTTTCCACTTAATCTTACTCTCATTCCACCCAGTATAATCTCTCCTTTTTGCATCAGCTGTTTCGCCATTCCATTGCAATCATCTATCCTTCTCTCTCATGTACCGATTCAAGCTATATTTTTCCCTACTAGAATCATTATCCTTCTCTCTCATCAATCGATTCGAACTCTATTTTCCCTATTGCCATCATTATCCTTCTCTTTCTCCCATGAATCGATGATTCACATCTTGAAAGAAGTGTAGATCACTATGAATACTACAATAATTATTACCCGTATTTGTATGGTCTTGATGAACATTGGTTTACAAACAAGGCTGTAAAACTTCTATAATGATTCAATTATTGTTAACCTGAATACTTGAAATCATCAGCTAGTCTGATCAGTATAATCCATGATGATTCAATTAAATACCTGTATACTTTATGTCATGAGATATTCTAATAGTTTGAACTTTGGTGGAAGCCACATAGTTCAAAATGGGAAATTACAATGTAATTGGCACATTGAGCTGTACAGTGCTAGTTGGGTAAGAATGCTGATTATCTTATTTTCCTGGACTATTTATTAAAACCTAAAAAAGGACATTTAAAATCGCTCCTGTTATTCTATTTATCGTCATAACAGAAACCATAATATTGATCAGGCATATCATAACTTGAGAAAATCTATTGCTACTATTATAGGTAATTTCTCGAAGTGTTCAGTTATCTTCATAGATATACGATAAATTACAATTATCAGTATCATACTATCCTGAATTACAAGTTCTGCACTTATGAAATCGCTTTCTTGCACTGAGAGTTTTTATCTTTTGTTCTTTAGACTTCGTTAAATTATTAAAAATGAAGATTTACAATGATTTATTTTTCAAAACTTCGGGGCTGAAAGATACCGTTAATTAGATCATATCATTTGTCTATGCTTATTATAGTTATTGATTGTTATATTCTATGCTTATTCCTTTCACCTTGATAATCTATTTTTATAGTGTGAAAGAGTTTTTCGAATTTCAACAAATTATTCTTTAAGATGAACTATTTTATACTATTATTTCTAGTATTCATGTTATTTCTTCTATTTAATATTTTACGTGTATGTTAGTTTGACTTGTGTTTCTTACATTAACCCTCCATGTTATAATATAGGTTGACTATGTTTGCTAAACAATAATTTCTGACGTTGTCCATAACTATTGTAATGTTGTGCGGCAATAAAATTATATTTATTTATTTATTTATGTTCGAGAATACAAGAAGGCCTCGTTGAGAGATATGGTTCTATTCCTCGCATTTTCAATCAATGCATTGATACTTGTCTTAAAGATGAGGAGAAATCGCTTACAGACACATTCAGCACAATAGCTCCATTCTTCATTAATCTGGAAAAAAAACTGAAAATCGAGTAGCTCATCTTAAGGTGCCTATAGACATATGCGCCACAAACACGTTCATTTCACTTGTCATCCGCTGATGTTCAGCTAATTATTATATATGTATTTGTACAGAAACAGAAAGATACAAATCAGTAAGATAAAGCGTATCAGCACCAGGTGTTGAAAAGTGAAAAATGCGTGTTCGTGGCGCATAAGGCTGCACGCACCTATAAACAAACAATGTAATCGTTTACCATCTTTTCTCAATGTTAACATAGATCATGACGTTCAAAGTGTGCTTGTGTAAGAATCGTTTATGAACATTATCATAGCCACCTCTAATACAAGGCCGCGGCCTACGATGTTGCAACATCGCAGTGTAGGCTTAGAATCTAATACATGATTGGTGAAGAAGATCAGCTGGTATTTTTTAAAATATTTTTCACCAATCATGTATTAGATTCTAGGCCTACACTGCGACGTTGCAATATCGTAGGCCGCGGCCTTGTTTTGGAGGTGGCTATGACATTATCCTTACTTCTCATGCTCTCCTAAATACAAAAGCTTTATCAATACGAGTGTAGCTGATACAAAATTCTCACATACATCAATACGGGTATAGCAGACGCAAAATTTGCACACATCACATTCCAAGACTTCAGAAATGAGGAACAGCTGTTAAAGATGAGTATTATTGTAACATGAAGCTTTCCTGACTAAGAATCGTTCATGAACACAGCTCCCAGTTTCTTATGTCATACAAAACGCTCCTCCAATACAAAAAAAATATTAATACGAGTGTGGAAATCGCAGCATTTGCTCACAAATACAGCAAACACGTTTCTGACTTCAGAAATAGAAAACAGTTGAAGATCAGTAGTTAAAATTATTATATAAAGCGTTTATGACTAAGGAACGTTTATGAACACAGCTAGTTCTTTCCAATCCAATACAAAACTCGTGTTCAATACAAAAGCTTCTTCAATGAGAGTATTATTGTCTCAAAATTTGCACACAAATACATACGGCAAACACGTTTCTAACTTCAGAAATAGAAACAGTTGAAGAATTGTTATATGAAGCGTTTAATGACTAAGGAACGTTTATAAACACAGCCCCCTAGTTGTTTTTCCAATACAAAAGCTTCTCCAAAACGAGTAGGCTATTATAGTCTCAAAATATGCACACAAGTACATACAGCAAACGCGTTATAAGAATTCAGAAATCGAAAAACAGTTGAAGATCAGTAGTTACAATATGTAATATCAGAGAAAACTTCTATAATATTGTATAATATTCTATAATATTGTATAATATTGTATAATATTCTAAGCTTCTATAATATGGTATTCTGTGGTAATATGAAGCGATCCTGTCCAAGAAAAGTCTATAACCACTGCTCCCAGTTCATCCAATTCAAAACGCTCCTCTAATACAAGAGCTTCATCACTTCGAGTGTAGCAGTCGCAACATTTGCACACAAATACATAAAGCAAACACGTTTCTGTGTTCGGAAATCGATTTGATTGGGAGCAAGTGGCTGATCGGTGTTGGTCACCTCAGGCTAGCACGTTGCTCCTTCAATGCAATGCAATGAATGACTGAACCCATCTCAAAAAACTGAAACCTCCAACTATTTAGAACTCGCTTCAGGCACTGCTGCCGCATCATCAAAGCAAACATCTTTGGCTCTCTCTTTTCTATCACCTCACACCCTCTCACACTCTCTCACTCACACTCTTGTGTTGTAACATACATAAATAAAGAAATCAACTCTACACTCTCTCGCTTCCTCTCTACTCTTTCCATCTCTATATCAAACTCTCTTTATTTTCCTCATGTCTCTTTCTTCCACTCTCGCTTTTTGTTTTTGCAAAGTGGAAGACGGAAGTGAAACTTTCGAAAATTTATGGATGCGAGTTACTGTTGACCGCTCAGCGTGTGTATTTGTGTTTAGTAGTGAGTATATTATTATGGTGTAAAAAGAACTAGTATTGGTATAAGATATTATATTGATAGTAGATGCTTCGTGTAGTGTAACTATTTAAAAAGTGTCTGATTTTCGATTATTTATTTGGTAATTATCCACAGTTTTTTATCTTCTCCTCCACTCTTATTCCTCTCCCATCTCAATCGTAAAATGTAAGATGTAAGTGATATCATAGATAAACAATAGCAAGAGTAGATAGATATCCCATGGTAGAGGGCGTTTATGTCGCAACTTTTACTGTTATCTCAAGCCGATAGTCCACATAGTTCTTTCCTGTGGAGCTTTATGACGCTGGTATTTTCTCATATTGTGCTGTTCATACACTCTTACCCGGTCAAAACTGTAAAAATCAACAATAATCGACGTAATCGCTTGAGATAACAGTAAAAGTTGCGACATAAACGCCCTATACCATGGGATATCTACTTACGCTATTGTTTATCTATAGTATAATATTGTGGTGTAAAAAGAACTAGTATTGGTATAAGATATTATATTGATAGTAGATGCTTCGTGTAGTGTAACTATTTAAGAAGTGTCTGATTTTTCGATTATATATCTTCTTCTTCTTCAAGTGCCTGCTCCGTTTCGGATGTTGGCGATCATAATGGCTATCCTGATTTTGTCGACGGCGCTACGGAACAGCTCTGCAGATGACTGGTGAAACCATAGCCTCAGATTTGCCAGCCATGAAATTCTCCTTCTGCCAGGTCCCCTTTTTTCGTTGATTTTTTCTCGAAGGATCTCTTGCAGAAGTCTGTATCTTGAGCTATTCCTCATAATGTGGCCGAGGTATTGGAGTTTTCTACTTTTAATGGTATTCAGGAGCTCCGGTTCTTTATTCATTCTCCTGAGAACCTCTTGATTGGTAAATTTTTGCGTCCAGGATATTTTCAGCATTCTTCTATGCAGAGATTATATATACGATAATTATTATCCACAGTATTTCATCTTCTCCCCACTCTTATTTCTCCCCCATTTCAATCGTAAAATGTAAGATGTAAGTGATATATAAATAAGTTGACCAGAAATTCATATAACCAGTGGTTAGTTCAGAGTGATAGCTTAGCCCGATCCTGTGTCAGCTACTGGAAATTTGAAATATTTGTAGCCATCAGTCAATTATTTCTGAACGACGGTTTGCAATTGACGTGTAAAAATGATTCGGTGCAAATGTGTAACACGGAGAAGTTGGGTGAATAATTAATTACAGACATGTGCTCCTGGTTTGTGATGTGCGAAGAGAAACGCCCTGAGCAATGAGAGAGACGAGGACGGAGATAGTCTTAGTGGGAGAAATTGAATGATATAATAGAGAAAGAAGAAATATGATGTATCACGCGAAATAGAGGAGGAACGAATATACAAATTAAGATTAGATAAATAGGATTTTTCGTTTCTAAAATTTCGATCATTTCCAATATTTTGAAGTGTTTATTCGTAGTTTTTACTTTCCTTGCCGTATTACCATAGGTTAGGAAAGTATTGCTTTCCGAAAAAAATTAAGGTACCCCCATTTCTAAATTTCTATACTTTTTAAGGTCCCCTGAGTTCAAAAAAGTTGTTTTCGGGTATTGGTCTGTGTGTGTGGCTGTGTGAGTGTGTGTGTGTGTGTGTGTGTGTGTGTGTGTGTGTGTGTGTGTGTGTGTGTGTGTGTATAGGTGTATTTGCGTCTGTGTACACGATATCTCATCTCCCAATCAACAGAATGACTTGGAATTTGGAACATAAGGTCCTTACACTATAAGGATCCGACACGAACAATTTCGATCAAATGC
>NC_052504.1:10164903-10217403 GCF_014356525.2 Nilaparvata lugens
CTAGTATATAAATAAATAAATAAATATATATATTATATATATATATATATATAATATATATATATATAATATAATATATATATATATATATATATATATATATATATATTAATAGCACAGCGGTCAGTTATGACAGTTCTGCTCAAATTGGCGATAAATCGATGTAACTGGATGCATAACTTACAGAAGGTGTTTAAAACATCTCCTTCTTCTTCTTCTTGTTCTTCTCCTCTTGCTAGTTTTGTTGTTGGTGTTGTTGTTGTTCTTCTTCTTCTCCTTCTCCTTCTCCTTCTCCTTCTCTTCTCTTTCTCCTTTCTCTTCTCCTACTGATTCCTCTTCTCCTTCTCCTTCTTCTTCTCCTCCGTTCTTGTTCTGCTCCTGCTATTCCCATATTTTCTTTTTTTCTTCTCCTTGTTTTTCTTCTATTTCTTATTCTTTCATTTCTTCTCCTTCTTGCTCTTGGTCTTCTTCTTATTTCTATAATTCTCTACTTTCATTCCTTTCTGTACTTGTTATTATTCTTGATCTTGTTCTTTTCCTGTATTCTACTCCTCCTGTCAACTTCTTCATTTTCTTCTTTTCCTTTTTCTCCTTCTTCTTTTCCTGATTTCTTCTCACCATCTTCCTTCTTCATCTTCTTCTCCTCAGGAAAAAAATCCTGATTTCTTCTCTATCCTCGTTTTCTCCTTCTTGTGAAGGTGTCCAGGAGCCTGCCTCTGACACAACATCCTCTTGCTTCTCATTGCCATAATTATCACTCGTCTCTGCCTAATGCTGCTCACTTGGCTCGGCGTCCAGTTGTTCTAATGACAGCCATCCTTCATTGCTTCATCAGAATCGACAGCATCGTCAAAAACGCGGATAATTGTTGCAATTAATTGAATTTTACGCGAGCGAGTCAATGCTTCTTCAGGACAGGTGAAGATCGCAATCAATCAGTTGCACTCTAGTTGGACAACATGTTTCTATTGAATACTATTCATTAATAATTATTCAACCTACAACTCACATACGGTATCTTACGGAACTTCCAAACAATAAAAATAATACTATCTCATCAAATATCATGGAATCATTAAGCTGAATTGATTTATTAATCAGAGAATCAGACGAATCAACCCAAAAAATGTAGAATACTGAATTAGATTGATAAAATACCTGCCTTGGTAAGACAAGGAGAAGTTACAAAAGTAGAGACGAAGGATATATCACAGATTGGAATAAATGTAATGGGGATTCTAACTTTATTTATGTGACAATTTATCTATCTATGTTACAAATGACATTGGTAGATTAAATTCTAATGTAATCCATGTGTTACTTTCCTTCCAAATTTCAGTGATGACACATTACGTAAAGTAGATTAGGCTATGACACTTCATTTAGTCCAAATTTGAAAATGTAACATATTGTCCAAGCACTTACAAACATAGAATTTTGAATTCAGATACATGTGAAACCAAATTGAATGAAAAAATACACTCAATAAGAACTGAAATCTGTAAAACATTTAGCTTATTAATTATTTTCACAAAGTATATTTTCGAACTTGATGCCTTAAAAATATTTGATATTATCTCATTGCTAAGTCTGCTGTATAAATTTTATTGTCATTTCGTGACAGTCGTATGAACCGCTAATAGGAGAGAGGCTTGTCTAGGCCAATGGCAGACGTTCACCTTGATAGGTCACGGCTTCCACCAATAGCGGTGCTCGGCCGTCAGTCTGCTGTTCTTCACTTCAGTTTTTGTTCACCAGATATTGATAATGGTGTAACAACTGAAACCGGTACCTCGATTTCTAATAAATCTGTGGTGAACTCAGAGTTCTATCCTTCATTAGAAGTTTGAAAGTGATTTAAAACAAGTATGACCATTATAAATCTGTTACATGCTCCAAATGAATCTGAAAATCTCTTACCTGCTCCAAATGAATTTAAAAATGCTTGCCTCAGTACCAAACTGCAAAATGCTTTTGTGAGTTTCAAACCAAACTGTCAGCATTGGTTGAATGGGGAAAGCAGTGTTTTATTTATGAGGAATACTGACAGTGAATTGCACTTGTAATCAGTGTGGGATCCGGTGATTACCCCAATTTCTTCAACTATTAAATTCGACCAACTATTATCGATGGTCGCTCATCAGCTGAAGTAACTCGGCTAGTTGATTTTCTGGTTCAATTCGGAGCTCTTCCAATGTGTGTTTCCACATGCCTCTTGCGTGCAATTGAGTGTGCCTCATCTTGATAATGAATGTATGACCAAAGACTAAGTAAGACTAAGTGAACAGTAAACAACTTTGACCGAGTTAACAGGTTAGATCTGTGGTATGACTTAGATATTATTGTGTCTGGTGTTAACTCATCAATAATATTTATTATTACTATCAAAGATAGATTACATCAACTAGAATAGATTTACCAGTTTAATTCCTGGTCTTATTTGAAGCTTTCCAAATCTTGTTTTCAAATGCCTTTTGTCTCATTTTTAGTCATTCATCTCAGACTCAAATGGAATCTAAGTCCTGCAAGCTTTGAACATTATATTAGTCATTCATATCTTCATTCATGTGGATTGGGCTACAGTATTAATGCTAATTTATACCACGGAGTAAAAAACATAATGGTTCAGGCAATGATTGCTCAAAAAAAGGTATAGAGGAAAAAGTTTGGCCTAGCATCTCTTTTGAGGATAAAATAGGGGGTATACATATCAAAAGTCCTCACTTCTACCCCCTGTGCTAAGGGGGTGGGGGTGTTTTGAAAGTAGTCTACCATATTTTGTTTTTTTGCGTAATCTCGAACAATATGCGTTTTCGGAAAATTTTGTCTTGTTTAAAGTTTACAAAGTATCATACACATTTTATCTGTAGAATTTTTCTATATCTCTCATAGTTTTCTAGGTATGAGCTCTCGAAGGTGTTACATTTTGAAAAAACCCCTTCCGACTCCGATTTTTAATCTTTTTGGCCTTATAACTTTTGAACGATTCATTGAAAAAATAAGGGTTCTTTCTTCTGTGCTCAAATATTAGATCATGATAGCATAATTGAAATAGTAGTCAACTGTAAATTATAGTGGATTAATAGAATGAACAATCAATTTCTCTATGGATGAGTTCGAAAATTGAGTTTATTAAATTTTAGTGGTCTATGGTGTAATTACCTTCAGTCAGCTAACACTGCATGTTTTGTGGGTTCGAATCCCGCCGATAGGCATGAACGTTTGATCAAACCATCAGTCACTGACGCACGTATTCTAGTATCCACGCACAAATGGGATATGCGTGGTCTATGGTGTAATTACCTTCAGTCAGCTAACACTGCATGTTCTGTGGGCTCGAATCCCGCCGATAGGCATGAACGTTTGATCAAACCATCAGTCACTGACGCACGTATTCTAGTATCCACGCACAGGCGGGATATGCGGTTATCATCTGCGAAAAATTGAATTTTGATTATATTATAATTATTTGTACTATGTATAACCAGAGAAAAATTATTACTACAAGTTGTAACTTTACTCTATGATAAGTTATATCATAGAGTAAAGCAAGGCAATTGAATCCAAATGATCAATAAACATATTCTATATTCCTATATGATAAGAGAACTACATAATATCATGCAAGGCTAGGTAAAAGACTTAGGCTAAGCGCACACCAGTTAGTCAAGACAAGACAAAACATGATCAGACACGTTCAGTCACAATTCTTTTCTTCACAATTCTAAGCAACATTGTTGCTTATGACGCAACTCACACTGATTAGTCATTGCAATTAAGACAAATGTCTTCATGAGCAACTATGTGAAGTATTGTGACTGAACGTGTCTGATCATGTCTTGTCTTGACTAACTGGTATGCGCCTAGCCTAAGTCTTTTACCTAGCCTTGCATGATATATATAGTTCCCTTATCATCTAAGAATACAGTAATGTGTTTAGTCTACATTCAGATTCCATTGCCTTGTTTTTAGAACAGCACTATTATTGTTTGATCTTTTTCAGTAGGTCTGGACAACTTTTTGGAGATTCTTAGTTTTCTTGACACTATTCATGTTGGATGATGAATGAACCTAGTGCGTTCTAAACAACTGCTCTGTCAATGGACTATGGTAAAGATCGTACTCAAATGAACTGTATAAATGATAGATGAGGAAATATCATAGATTGATTGTTCGATTGCATGTATTGGAAAGAGTCTCACTGTAGTAACATGAGGGACTTGTGGCATGCTTTTCTTCTATGAGGTATGCCTCAACGAAAATATGTAATGATGTGGCACATGTATGATGGCAGCAATAAACATTGCAGAAAATGTCTGTCGAAATTGAATGTTATGAAGGCAGCAATTACACATTGAAAGGTGTGTGTGGATGATAGCCTAGTCTCGATGTAAGGCATCTTCTACTAACTGCCAAATGTATGTGGTATGTATTACATGGGCATGCGTGCTCAACATTATAGCATTACTGTAATGTACTGTATACTATAGCATTATTGACTGTGAGTTGTGTTTCATTAGGCTGTCAATCCTTGAGACAATAAATTAAGTTTTGAAATTTAGCTGAGGAGCTTTCTACCTGGGTAGAAAGAATTTGATCCGATCAATTTCTTATTTTCTTCTTCTTCTACTCCTTCTTCTTCTTCTTCTACTTCTTCCTCCTCCTCTTCTTCTTCTTCTTCTTCTTCCTCTTCATTTTTCTTATGCCTTCCGTGTCTTGATTCCCAGTATTAGCTGTTTCAATCCAAAAATGGATGTAAGAAATAGAATGTAGTCATTACATGTTTTTTCTTAGAAAAAAGAAAAATTATGAACTCGGATGGAACCGGAAGGTATAGAATGTAAACATTACATTCTATACCCTCTGTTTCTATCCCAGTTCATAAACCGGAAGGTATATGAAATTCTGTACCGGAAGGTATAGAATGTAAACATTACATTCTATAACCTCTGTTTCTATCCCAGTTCATAATTTTTCTCCTTAGTCACCCTTCCCTTCAATTTCATTCCTCCTTCCTCATTTATTTTTCTCATCATTTTCATTCCCGTTCTCCAATTCTCATCATCAATTTTATTATCATATTCTTTGCCTCATTCATCTTACCTTCTTCTCCTACGTTACATTCTCTCCTATTCCATTATTCTCGATTTCTCATCCCTCGATATTCATCATCTATTTATCATCTTCTTCTCCTTCCTCACGTTTTTTTCTTATTCTCCTCCTTCTTCTCTTATTTATTCGTTACATTCCTCTTCTATCCTATTCTTCTTCCTTCTTATTTCCATGAATCTCTTCTTTGCTAAATTTCCTTCAATTTCCGCTGCATTCATCTTACCTTCTTCTCCTACGTTACATTCTCCTTCTACCCAATTGTTCTCGATTTTACATCTCTGTTCTATTTCTAATTTTTTCGTCCTCCTTCACCTTTTTCTTCTTCTCTTCCTCCTTCTCCTTCTATTTCTTCGTTGCATTCTCCTCCCATCCTATTCTTCTTCCTACATATTCCCATACATCTCTTCTTTGCTCATTTTTTCTCCTTCTCCTTGAGAATAATCTTCTGTGAGTTCTGTGTGCTATCTTGAAACACTGATGAAAAACAATGATTTAAATGAACAGGTCCGCTATTATTGCATAATGATGCTCAAAAGACTATATAACTATAATTAAAAATATTGAGGAATAGAGTTTCGCCCTGAAAGTTTGGTCACATATGAACTGATGAACTTGAAGAATATTTTTCCAGATTTCACTGATAAATAGTAGAATACGATCAAATCATCTATACTGTTCTAGTCCACTGTGAATGGACTATAATATAGTAATTCTTAATGGAAATTAACCTGTGCTATAAAAGTACAAAAATACTTGTGCTTATTATCGACAAAACTCCTAAAAATTATGTCTAGTTTTGGTTTTCAGTTCCCATTTTCCTAGACTGTAGCATCTGTTTTACTGTAAATGAACTACAATCGTAATTTAAAATCAAAATGAATGTTGACAATTGTACTTGTGATAGTCGTAAAACTTTTACCAAATACGATTACTCTCTCAATTCTTTCTCCAGTTCTCCAGATCTCATTTTCCTCGACTTCATCATATGTTTCTACGTTAAGACGTCGGTCCCGGCTGCCTAAAAAGCAGTCCTTAGGTCATGTCAGAGGCCCTGAAATTGATCAGTTGCGACCTGAAAACTCTGACACCAGACCTGAGCCAGCCAGGTCACACGATATTATTATTATTTATCATATGTTTCGAAGTGTTTTAGTGAGTGAATGAGTAAACCGATTAAAAAAAGGCCAAAGATCATTCCATCAATGGAAATCTGGTCAGAGCATCAGAGGCACCCGTTTGAACCCGTTCAACTGATCCTAAGATCCATGTAACAAGTTACGAAATCTGCTCTCGAATCGCCCCGCAGAGTCGATTTTAATCGTTTCTAAATTAACGAGACAGTGCGCTCGATTTTAAAAGGATTATTGTCTTTAGCACATTGTTTCATATTTACTGACATTGCTCCTTGCTGTCCCTTCTCTCTCTTTTTCTCTCACTATCTCTCTCTCTCTCTCTCTCTCTCTTCTCTCTCTCTCTCTCTCTCTCTCTCTCTCTCTCTCTCTCTCTCTCTCTCTCACTGGCATCCCCAGCCAACGCCCAAAATGCAATTGTGAATGATACGTTGTTATAATTATTGCTTCGTGAGTTCAGAACACCGAAGTGAAAGTGATTGCTAATTTATGCTGAAATCATTGTTATTGTTGCAACCTCCAACCGCTCTTTAATAGCTGCGCTCCAATATTTTATTCTTCCCAATAAACCAATCATTCCTCCGGCCACACCACTATAACTATACAGAGCACACAATCATGAAATAATAATCTACTATCAAAGACTACTACCGTTGGTTCCTTACCTCGCAACCTTCTAATAATTTTATGTACTATATATTTATGCTATTCAAGTCACCTGTTAGCGTTTGAAGTAATCAGAAATCGTAACGCTACTTCAATGCAATATAAACTATAGTAAGGTCCACGTTATAATGACAGTATTTGATCAACTTTGGTTTTGCTATCCTTGTCTATCATTCGACAAAGCCGGTGGTACTATCCTTTTCCAGGTCCACAACGATGCCAAGTATGTTTTTGACAGTGTAGAAATATAATTAATTAATGCAGAGAATCGGCATCGCTATTCTTTTATCTTTATCCACTGCCATTATAACGTGGACCGCACTATAGACTATATACAGCGAGAATCGATCATTTACGTCATATAATTTATAGAGGTATTCCAAGTTCAAATTAAAATACAAACTTGTAATGAAATGATTCGAGTCCACTGTTCAGTAATGGTTGTAGAGCTGCTTTGAAACATAATCATTATTGAGGACATCATTTTTGCAGCGTGTGGTCGCCCTTGTGATTGTTATTCAAATTGTGAGCCGGATTTCTGTGATTCGAAACAAGTTAATGATAAATCAGAAATCTGTAGTTCTCTTTAAATGATTTTGGAACAAAGTTAATGATGAATTAAAATTCTGTGATAATTCACGGTGAACGAATCGTGGAATGGGCGGAGGAACCATCAGGAACTAGTTTTGAGTGTGCGTTAATCAATAATTATTGTTCTACTCTTCAAACATCTAATCAGTGTTTAATGTATCAATTAACATAGTAAATTCGTTGTCAAAAAAATCTGGTGTGGCGCACTCACACAACTTTCCTCGTCGTTATGAAAATTGATCACCTGACGCTAGTGTAAACGCGCATCTCAAGTCAAAGATTTAAGACAGCTGGTGACAGGTCAATAACGCTGGATACACACGAGATCTGCTATCTCTTCATAGTGAATGATTTGATAGAATCAATAGTTGCCAAAAGTTTGCAATTGAATAATTATTACTTTTTCTCAAGTTTCAAGCTTATTTACAATTTTAGGTGAAAATGTTACTGGACATTAATTGAAGAGATTTCCATGCTAAATTTTTTCCACTCGAAATTTTTCGTTTAAATTATATCTGAGACCTGATAATTGGAAATCTAAAATCAAATTTTGCATAGATGGGGCGGAGCTCCTGAAATTTTTACAGATATGGGACTTGTGGCAGTTGATATAGCTTATCAATGGCAATTTAGGTATAAATTTGATCAAAATCGTTGGAGCCATTTTAGAGAAAATCGCGAAAACCCTGTTTTTGACAACATTTTCGCCATTTTAGCCGCCATCTTGAATCGCATTCGATCGAAATTGTTCGTGTCGGATCCTTATAGTGTAAGGACCTGAAGTTCCAAATTTCATGTCATTCCGTTAATTGGGAGATGAGATATCGCGTACACAGACGCACATACACTCATACACACATACACACACACACACACACACACACACACACACACACACACACACACACACACACACACACACACACACACACACACACACACACACACACACACAGACACACACACATACAGACTAATACCCAAAAACCACTTTTTTGGACTCAGGGGACCTTGAAACGTATAAAAATTTAGAAATTGGGGTACCTTAATGTTTTTCGGAAAGCAATACTTTCCTTACCGTACCTATGGTAAGAGGGCAAGGAAAGTAATATGTTTTTGTGAAGTTTTGTCCATTGGTCTTTTAAAAGATTTGGGTCTTTTCATTAGGCTCAGTTGCATTTACGTAAATAACGTTATTGAATGAAAAAAACTAAGAAATTGTCAAAAAAAAAAACAACACAGATTTATTGATACTTAGAAAGACCGGTTTCGGTTATCACACCATTGTCAATCTCTGATAAACAAGTAACTAACGGTTATTATAAATAACGGTTTAATAAATAACGTTAGAACGGTTGAATGACCTGGCTGTCTCATTAATTTATGGTGAATGAAAGGGAGGGTCTACACTGAATTTTTAAAAGGGTATTAGTCCAATTTTTTGTCAAAATGAGTTATGGTAGCCATTTTGTTCCATTAAGATAGACCTTTCGATTAGTGTAAAAAGGATATTAGTCCATAGAACCAAACGGAAGTTATAACCATTCATATTCCATGTTGATTCGAAGAAGGGTATCAGTCCAGGACTAGTATCGTTTTTGCAGTCAACACGGCTGTTTGCAGTCAGCTGATTACTGTTGTCGTCTACGTCGGCCATCTAAAGATTTGTAGTTTGAAATCTTTATTTATTTCCTAGCCATCTTTCTACACTCACATTTTCTGTTCAGTTTAGTCAGTCCAGTGATCTGTTCAATATTGTTGGTCTCTATGCTTCTTTGGCTTCGTTATAATAATATTTCTCTACCTAAGCGTAAAAGGGTCGTGAGAAATACTGATTTATCAACGCAAGATACATTCAAGCAAGCAGTTTCATTGAGGCATTAGGACCTACACACCTACACTACTGCTTCAACTTACTGACAACTGCTTCAAACTTTAGAAAAACAATGTCATCCTCTCACTTCCACGAATTGAAGAGAAAGCGTACACAGGAGTGATTCCTCTGAACAACAAGAAAGTGGAGGATGTAAGGAAACTTTAAAAATACATCCCTGATGAGCACAAGGCATTTTATGACTCGCTCATGCAATGGCCAATCACAATGGCCAATCAAGATAAGATGGAAGTAATAATGATTAGGGGAGGAGAGGAGGGTATGATTATATTGATAACATTTTTTTTTCATCTCTGATTAATGATTTTTTCAAATAAATGTATTATTTGAATAATTTTGCATGTCTTTAATCATTTCAATGTTCACAATACTCAAAAATCAAATTGATTGTAAAAAGGGTATTATGTATATTATAAATAATAACTTTTGTATATAAAGTTTAAAAATCCAGATGAAAATATAGAAGATAGAGAGTTTTTTGTGTCTCCTGAAAAATTGGGCTTTATGGACTTATACCCTTTTTCAAATCACCGGTTCAATTATTGTATATATTTTTTATTAGATGGCTGAAGATTCTGAAAGGAATTACTAAAAATGGGATTTAGTTGCAGATAATTTGGAATTGAAAAATAAAATTAGACTCGATTGGAGTTCTTCATTTATGAATGATACAATATACGGGCTTATACACTTATTTATATTCACAAATGACAGTATTGCTGATTACTCAACGAATTTTACAAAGTATGAGAAACTGATTGATGAGAATAGAGATAGAATGCAATTTGAATAACGATAATATAATATTGTGATGTAAATTCATTAGTGGACGGTGCTTCAAGACATGATTGTCGATCCACTGAGAAGGATATAATATCTTATCCCATCAACACACGACCTGGTATGTGAAAATGATATGACAAAATATAACGACAATGATATAAGAAAATAGTAGGTACTATAGAAATCAATGCTCATGGATTTTATGATGCTAATAGTCACCCAGTCCCAATTATTATTCTTATGCCATTGAGAATCATCACTCCAATCATTAATATTTCTACTTCTTACTCATGCACAAATCATTCAAGGCTGATGTTAGGGATATTTGTCACGAAAAAGGTTGAACATTGATGACATTAATATTATTACTGTTTACAACGTCTATCACTCACATTCGCCATTCTTGGAATAAGTTGAAAATGGTTGTACAATAAGTATAATTGATGGAACAGGTCTCATTTTTGTCAACAATCATATCCAGAGAAAAAGAAGGCGAAAAAGAAGATGGAGGAGAAGAAGAAGAAGAAGAAGAAGGAAATGGAGGAGAAGAGAGAGAAGGATGAGAGAGAAAAAAGGATAAGAAGAAGATAATATATTTTCTATTTATTTGAATACCTTTCAAGTTGCCAAGAAGAAAAGCGAGAAGAATTGGGTGAAGAAGAAGGTGAAGGAGAAGAAGAGGGTATGAAGAGGAAGGAGAAGGGAAGGGGAATGAAGAGGAAGGAAAAAAAAGGGGAATTAAGATGAAGAAGAAGAAGAACCAGCATAATACGAAAGTTAAGGTTCTTTTCTTAGAGGATAGAAAAGGAAAGGTCTGGAGTACCTATATAGAATAGAGAAAAAGGTAGAACAAAGTGAGTGAGTGTAGAAAGAGAAAAGACTAGTGGCTAGTAATTAGTGTAACGCTGTTAATGGCCGTTATCAGTCAAATAAGAGCCATTGTCTCATGTCACGCGGTCCGTTGGATGGTCGGCTGCTCCATTGCAGTTCCATGCTTGTTATCCATGGCTCCACTCCATTCTATGGAGCTCTTTATCCATCCTTCACTTCATGGAGTTGCGTAATTCAGTGCACAAGGCGGCATGCTGCTATGAAAAGAGATAAAGCAGCTCCTCTGTCCTATATCCTTCTCTCTTTTCCTAGCCAGGGAGGAGGAGAAGTAGGACGGGGAGGAGGAGGAAGAGGGGAAAATACTGTGATGATGAGCGATAAGAAGGGTTTGAGTGCTTGTGTAGAAAAAAATATCAAGAGAGGGGTTGAGGGTATGATTTGAAGAAATGAGGAGAAAAAGGGTGAAGGTGGATATTGTGGATTAGGAGAAACAAAAAAGGGATGAATTAAAAAATTAGAAGGAAGAGAGGAAAAGCAAGGAGACTCAGAAAGGAAATGGGAAAGATGAAGAGGATGAATAAGAAGAAGAAAAGGAAGAAGAAGAAGAAGAGAGTAGGAAGAGGAGGATGAATTATTGTTGAAGTTGTAGGAGGAAAAGTAGAGTTTTTCCTGATAGGAATAGGTGGGTATTGCAGAAGATTATATGAGTTCATCTGGGTAGATGAGAGGATGATGTAGAATGAAAAAGAAAATTGGGTAGTGTTTTTCAACTAGACGAAAACTTGCGAGGAAAAAAAAGAAATGATGTTGAGGAGATAGAAGAACAAGAAAAAAATCTGGTGTGGCGCACTCACACAACTTCCCTTGCAGTTATGAAAATTGATCACCTGACGCTAGTGTTCCCGCGTATATCAAATCTACTATTCTAAGATCTGAGACAGCTGGTGGCAGGACAAAAGCACTACAGACACACGAAGTCTGCTATCTCTTCATAGTGAATGATTTAATAGAATCAACAGTTGCCAACAATTTGCAATTTAATAATCTTATTTTATCGAACTTCGAGCTTATTTTCAATTTAAGGTGAAAATGTTACTGAACATTAATTGTAGAGATTTTTATGCTCAATTTTTTCCACTTGGAATTTTTTGTTTAAATTAATTGTATCTGAAGCCTGATAAGTGAGAATCTAAAATCAAACTTTGCATCGGGTGGGGCTCTTGGAATTTCTACAGATATGGGACTTGTGGCAGTTGATAGAGCTTATCAATTACTATTTTTGGTATAAATTTAATCGAAATCGTTGGAGCCGTTTTCGAGGAAATCGCGAAAACCCCTGTTTTTGACAACATTTTCGCCATTTTAGCCGACATCTTGAATCGCATTTGATCGAAATTGTTCGTGTCGGATCCTTATACTGTAAAGACCTTAAGTTCCAAATTTCAAGTCATTCCGTTAACTGGGAACGCACATACACTCATACACACACACACACACACACACACATACAGACCAATACCCAAAAGCCACTTTTTTGGACTCAGGGGACCTTGAAACGTATAGAAATTTGGAAATTTGGGTACCTTAATTTTTTTCGTAAAGTCATACTTTCCTTACCTATAGTAATAGAGCAAGGAAAGTAGAGAAGGGTATTGCGAAATATATAGCTAGAAAAAATAAGATTTGAACCAAAAATAAGAAAAGATTGAGGAAACAAGAGGAGAGAAAACGGAAATGACTCATGAAGACAATATTGCGGATAAATTAGAATGAAAGAGAATACGGTGAATTATGATACATAATTCCAAACCAGAGAACATAGTAGTAATTCCAGGTAGAGTAAGGGAGATCTAGATTGCGTAAAGGAAGAAAACATCTTTTGAAAAAAATAATAAGGGGATGAATAAGAAGAAGAAGAAGAAGAAGAAGAAGAAGAAGAAGAGAAGAAGAAGAAGAAGAAGAAGAAGAAGAAGAAGTAAAAGAAAAACATAATAGAGAGAAGAAGAAGTAAAAGAAAAACATAATAGAGAGAATAAGAAGATAGGAAAAATAAAATAAGACGGAGGGAGGTGGGAAACAATATTATCATAAATTCAGAAAAACAGAAGTCTGCTAAAAGAGAATCACAGTTGATCTACATCAACTACTGTTCCAAGATGACCAATCACTAGGAGAACGAAATCCGATAGACAAGGAGCAAAGGAACGAGGAAAAAGGAGGAGAACAGTACAAAGCAGAAGGAGTAGTCTTGACTTGACACGGAATGTGACCATACAATGAATCAAATGAGAAGTTAGTTGTTGGGTCAATCAATTTGCGTTGTCTCAACTTCATTCGCCTCTCCATTAATTAGGGCGAGGGGATTCAGGTCAGAGGGGTGTGGGGGTTATCCGAACTTCAATGTTGGATTTAGAAAGGAAAAGTATGTTGTGGGGATGTATAATGAATTATAGTTCTCTTTGTATGAGTGAATTCTATCATAGAAAAACAATAGCATAAGTAGATATCCCATGGTATAGGGCGTTTATGTCGCAACTTTTACTGTTATCTCAAGCTGATAGTCCACGTAGTTCTTTACTGTGAAGCTTTATGACGCTGGTAGTCTCTCATATTGTGCCGTTCATACACTCTTACCCGGTCAAAACAATAAAAATCGACAGTAATCGGCTTGAGATAACAGTAAAAGTTGCGACATAAACGCCCTATACCATGGGATATCTACTTACGCTATTGTTTCTCTATGGTTCTATGTCGTAAAATGGGCTCATTCTTTGACAAAAAATATATAATGTTCTTTATTGATTCATACAATAAGTACATCATAAAAATGATAGGATGAGAAAAAATAAGGTAACTTTGTGCTATTCCTATCTTTAATTCAGATAAGGTTACACATAGTCCGAAATAGGCTAAGTCAAATCAAATCAAATCAAATCAAATTTTATTCACAATTTCAAAAAAAAAAAAAAAACAATTTAGGGTCGTGCCAAACCTGTAGGTTTTTCGGCGGGTGCCCAATCACAAAAACAATATTAAGAAAATAATTAGGTAAGTTTACTAGGAATTTTTATGACATTCGAAGTTCGAAATAAATAAAAGAAAAAGACAATATGTAATGTAATAAAAACAGGAAAGTATAAACTAAAAAATAACTTTACAAAGTTTGTTGAATAAGAAAAATCAACTGAAAAGTATGAAAAAGAAGAAGAAAAATAGAAAGAAGGATTGTTTCACACTAGTCTTGTAGTTTTATCACCAGAGTGAGTGGTTGAATGATTGAACGGAAGGAAAATTGGATTTTTTTTATAAATCATGAAGAAGACGAACAGGTGCAAGAAGAGGGAACAAAAGATGTAAAGATGAGAGAATAGAAAAAGTGAACAAGAAGAAACATCAGAAATCCAAAATTACGGTAAAAGTACGGTAGTGGAACTCAAATTATCGGAACCCCGATTATCCGATAATTCCCACGAAATTAAGATATGTACAGGAATCATAAACACTCTTTTCCTCTCAGCCAAGTTCAAATCTCATACAGTAAAGTATTCAACCGGTTTTCTGTGAAAACTCCAATTGACCGAATATTTTATCAACCGCATTCGGTCCGCTTGACTGGGATAACTGGAGTTCCACAGTAGTTCTATTATTGTAGTTCTATTATTGTAGATCTATAATTCTAGTTCTATCATTTTAGTTCTATTATTGTAGTTCTATTATTGTAGCTCTATTATTTTAGTTCTATTATTGTAGCTCTATTATTGTAGCTCTATTATTATAGTTCTATTATTTTAGTTCTATTATTGTAGCTCTATTATTTTAGTTCTTTTATTGTACAGATTTGTTAAAGTGAATTGCATTTGTTAAAATGCTGATAAATGAATAATCAGCTATCCATCCTCTAGAAGAAAATGGGGAAAATTCGAATTTTTCAGATCTGTTCCAACATAGAACTGGAGGCTATCCTATACTATTGTACGAGCAACTTCTGCTTTTATGTTTATATGTTCGTATGTTTAGATGTTTAGATTTTAAGATGTTAGATGTTTAGATGTTTAGATGTTTAGATGTTGTAAAGCGTTTTTTAACAGGCTTCACATATGTATAACCATGTAATGCTGTATCTGAATGCCTCACGTTGGGCCGGCAAATCGTGTGAGGCTGTATTTAAATGCCTTACGTTGCAAGTCAAATCGTGTGGAGCGTTTTTTAACAGCTTCACACATGTAGAGTGAATCTTGTACTAAATCAACGGTGTCGAGGTTATAAATTTTGTAACGACGTGCGTGGACGCTAAGAGTACACCAGACTGATTGGTTCACTACAAGATTCAATACAATTGTCGGAATCGCAGGAGGCCTAAACGCTCGCTCACCCTTGATTCTTCTTATGACAGATTGTATGGTGATGAAATTTTTATAAGCAGTGTAGCGATCGCTAAACACTGAAGACGGATATCTTAAAATTATTACCTGTGAAGAATGAGCATATAAAATCATACAGGTCGAGCAAAAATCCCGATGTAGATAATTTACGGGACTGCGTCTCTAATAAGTTCCGAAGATTAAGATAGGGTACAAGGACCAGATATCGTTCGGAATATATTTCGAGTCTTGTCGGGCTCTAAGCTCTATTGTAGGAAATTATATGATCTCTGGCTGCATCTGCTGTACGATTGATGAGTTCGCTCCTAAGTCGAGGTTGGTAACAGATAAAAGCTGATATATGAGCAGGTAAGGACAAAGAACAAATATCTCGATCTGACCCCACTCACTACATCCACTTAGACCTGTTCCAATATCCAGCTCAATTCAATTATTTCAATGATCGTATTCGATCGGTTCTTGATGATATAGAACGTATCAGACACAATAATTGACAGGCTTAAGAAATAATCGAACTCAGAAAACGAATTAACAAAATTGAAATATATTATGATAAAATATATGATCTCACAGTGCAGATTCAGAATATAATTTACAGATTGAAAGTGGTTTAACATTAACAAAAATGATTAGCAATTTTCTTGTACTTGCATGATACCATGCGTGATTCGACAGAATTTTACAATTGATAAAATTTAACAGTTTTGAAAAAATAGTGAAAAATGAATAAAAAATGTTTTTTAAAATTGTTCGGGGTCGTGGTTCTGGCAGCGGAGGATAGTTAATCAACTACAAGTTCTTATAAATTCTATTTGAATAAATTCTAGGCTCTTAATAACTAAAAGCGCTTGTCGGCGTGGCCATTAATTTAACGAAGAAAATTTTATGTTTTTCTGCATTGAAATATTTTCGAAGCGTAGATTGGGGCCCCTTTAAACTTATAACTCACGTGAAATTCCTTGGCGGTCGTGGTTTTCTTCTTTAGATCAAAATCGTTTGGTCGGCAGCAATCCAGGCTTCGGTATCGGCACGTGGGGAATTTTTAATTTTAATATCTCCTTCACCAAATTAATTAAGGGATAATTTACTTTAAACTTTTAATTTATCGATTGATGAAAGTAATTTTACAAATAACAAATATAATAGCCTAAAAATATTGGCTTACAAATAAAACATATAAAATCGAACGAGAATTTTTACGAATAGGTCTTGGTAACTATAAAGAGATCTGAACGGTGAGGATTTCAAAAGGGAAGTGCTGTCTTTTCTCTAAGTTTCTTGGCTAGAACCTTTCTTCTGAGAATCTCGGTGTAATAAATTTGCATAGAAATTTGCCATTGGTGGAACGATTGTGACGTAGATGTGACGTCAGCGGCAAGCAGTAGAATATAATTCCTTTAATTACGATAATAATTCAATTTGTATAATTCTTAAAACTGCTTAATCTTCTAGACATAGTTCCTCATATACAATGTACATGTGCTAGCGTATATGATAGGGCAGGTTTGTTATCTGATAGTGGATTAACATATGTTGTTTTCAAACGATCACCTTTTTGGTGCTATTTCTATGCACTATGATTGGCTTAGACTTGCCAAAGAGATTCAGTTACCATGTGGTTCAGTTGAAGCAATAGTTAATAAATTAATATTCTTATACAATTTTTATTATGTTTGAGACTGTTATGATTAATTTCTGTCGTTTTTATCAATAATATACTGTTCATGCTATGACCTAGTTAGTTACAATAAGACCTGACATATAATATAATTTCTTAAATAATAAATAATTTTAACGATAATATAACATTTTATTTTTTTATTCGAAATTCTTGGTCCTTTATTGATAGTTTTTTAATTTTAGAAATGATATTATACCTTGCATGAAGCTGGCATGACATTTGACAATACTTTGAATCAGTCAGCTGTGTTCGAGCTGCTTTAAACATCTGATCGGTAGTAAACAAAGTGTAACCTCAAAATTCAATGAGCAATTCATAAATAATTCATGCTTTATTTGCAGAATAATTATGATTTTATTAAATAATTTTTCTAGAAAATATTCAGTACAGAACGGTACTCTTATCTAATATACAGTTACTGATAAGTAAGTTTTATCGCTCGGTCGCTAACTACTCCTTTAGCAAATTATTTCATTTTAAGAAGGTTAATCACAATTTTTCTCTCTTCTCATGAGGTCTATTTGAAAAATTCATCACAATGTTTAGATGTTTAGATGTTTAGTTGTTTAGATGTTTAGATGTTTAGATGTTTAGATGTTTAGATGTTTAGATGTTTAGATGTTTAGATGTTTAGATGTTTAGATGTTTAGATGTTTAGATGTTTAGATGTTTAGATGTTTAGATTTTAGATGTTTAGATGTTTAGATATTTATATGTTTGTATTTCACCGGCTCTCGAAAACGGCTCCAACGATTCTCACGAAATTCAGAACATAGTAGGTTTATAATATAAAGATTCGATTGAACTAGGTCTCATCCCTTGGAAAACCCGCAGAAGGACATTTAAAGGATAATCATAATTCATCCTTGAAAAAACAGCTGATAATAATTATTTCGTCGTCTGTTGGTGATGGAAGTGAGTGGGCGAGTTCATGTGTGTGGAACTGTGTCAAAATTATGAATCAGCTGATGAACTTTTGTAATCATTCAATCAGGTACTTAGTGCCGGTTGCAAAAAAGCCGGGCTATTTTCAATCCTGATTAATTCCAGTAGGTCCATCTTATGAAATGGTCTTCTCTGATTTAGTTCACGTGAAGTTAATCAGGATTGAAATCTAACCGGCTTTTGTGCAATTAGGCCTTTGTGAGGAAAATTTTTGTCATCCCTTTTGAAATTAATATCAATTCACTGTGATTAGATAGAACATTTCTGTATGAATGTTATTATAATTTCTTCTTTCGTAATACATTTTTCATGCTTTTGTATCCCCGATATTGAGAGTAATTTGCACTATAAATATGTTGGTTCACTGCAACTAAGAGCAGTGGGCTCTATTTTCATAGATTTCAAATCATGTTACCAAAAATTCAAGTTCAGCAATCCACCCTCTAGAGGAAAATGGGAAAAACTCGAACTATTCCAATCTGTTCCAATATAAAACTGGAGGCTATAAGAGTAATTTTCCACTAGCAATATGTTGTTTTACTGCAACTGAGAGCTGTAGACTCTATTTTCTTAGATTTCAAATCATGTTACCAAAAATTCAAGTTCAGCAATCCACCCTCTAGAGGAAAATGGGAAAAACTCGAACTATTCCAATCTGTTCCAATATAAAACTGGAGGCTATAAGAGTAATTTTCCACTAGCAATATGTTGTTTTACTGCAACTGAGAGCTGTAGACTCTATTTTCTTAGATTTCAAATCATGTTACCAAAAATTCAAGTTCAGCAATCCACCCTCTAGAGGAAAATGGGAAAAACTCGAACTATTCCAATCTGTTCCAATATAAAACTGGAGGCTATAAGAGTAATTTTCCACTAGCAATATGTTGTTTTACTGCAACTGAGAGCTGTAGACTCTATTTTCATAGATTTCAAATCATGTTACCAAAAATTCAAGTTCAGCAATCCACCCTCTAGAGGAAAATGGGAAAAACTCGAACTATTCCAATCTGTTCCAATATAAAACTGGAGGCTATAAGAGTAATTTTCCACTAGCAATATGTTGGTTTATTGCAACTGAGAGCTGTAGGCTCTATTTTCATAGATTTCTAATTAATTGTGTCATCAAAAATTCCAACTTATTTTGTAACCAGACTGTGAGAGTCTCAATAGACGATACAATTGACAATTTTCATTGATGTTACACATCTTTACAAATTCATGTATAAGAATCTCAATCAAATAATCATTACTGAGATGTCAATGAAGTTATTTGATAATGGAGAATAAGGAAGCTGAATAGTCGACACATATTATTAGAATGATAATTTGATGTTAAAATATATATCATTGAGCTCATTTTGGGCTCGTAGATTATCACCTGTCTCAAACCAAACCATTTATCCACCTCTGTCATGAACTATGAACCGATTCGTCAAAAGTAGGTTACAAGGTCGCTTTAAGTAACACTTGTTTTACATCCATGAACAAAGATTATCTCTCTGTTGACCAATGTTCACCGCCAAAAAAATATTAATGGGAGGATGTACACCCTGAAAAATAATGAATATTCATTAATCTTCTCAGATAGTTGTGTCCAATTGATCTTGTACGGTTTTGTTTACATGTACAATATTGATGGAGAATATATTTATATTTACGATTGTAGTACAGAGATAGGTAGAGTCTTGACATTTCAATGCTGTTACAACATATATATTATAATTATATTTTAGTAGTTTTGTATGGGTGAACATCAGAGCTCGAATGTAGCAGATTAGTCAGCATTTTGAGCATGTCGATTGGGCAGATTATAGCGGCTGAATAAAATGGCGTGGGCGTATTGCATAAAAGACGCGCTAAGTTCAAACGAACTTCATTTTTGATTTTCTATCTTAGTCATGCACATAGACACACACTCACAAGCAACGAGTACTGCATGTATTCTTGTTAAGGCTGTTCTTTAGATGATAATAATTTCAGCCCACTACAAATTAACTACAACTGACATCTTCCTACGCGTATTGGTAAAACACACATGCATAGGGTTACTCTATCATTCTGTCTCTCATTCTCTCACTATTTCACTCCCTATCTCTCTTTCTCCATATATATCTCCCTCTACCTCTCTTTCTCTTTGAGATTGTGTGGCAGAGAGGACCTAGAGTCCTAACTCCAATTCCATTCAATTATCTCTCTTACTCCCTCTCACTCACTTACTCTTTCTCTCTTATGCAATGTATGTATCTTTACTCAAATCACTCTCTATTATTCTTTTATTCTCTCTCTTCTTTCACATCCCTCAATCTCTGTCTAAATGCATCAGCTAAATTCTAAATGAAGATTTTTGAATTGAATAATCTCAATTTGATCCCTCAATCTAATCTCTCTCTCTTAAGGTGCGTACAGATATACGCGCCGCGAACATGGGCAATTCACTTTTAATCAGCTGACTATATCTGTATTTTTACAGAAACGGTAAGATACAGGTATAAAAAGCTTGGCATCAGCTGATTAAAAGTGAATTGCTCATGTTCGCGGCGCGTAAATCTGTACGCACCTTTACCTCTCATACCTTACTCACACTTACTCTATCTCTCTCTATCCTCACTCAATCCATCTTTCTCTTTTTCCCTATTTCTCTTCAAATCCATAGGTGACTGTTAAGTATATATTTTGTAAAATTCATTGAATATTTCACTATATTTTCTTTAATGATATACAATTTTATAATAGTATAGACCTATTCACAAAATTATAATTTTTCAATAGATCTGTATGATTTGGGCCTGATTACCCAAAAGCCTCTCAAATTTTAACAATGATTGAATGTCACGAGGATCAATTACAGCAACCTTCTTTCCAAAAAAAAACTTCTTTGATCATTCAATCATTCAAAAAACTTCATTCAATCATGATCAAAATTTAACAGGCTTTAGAGCAACCGGGCCTAAGTCTTTATAGCCAGGATCTAAAAAAATCTTCATCAGAAGATATGAATAAAACGAAGAAATCTCATCAATTCTCTCTCCCGGTCGTGTGTTAATTTTCCCGTCCCTTCCAATCTCCCGGTCGTGTGTTAATGGGAGGATATCACTATTTATATCCTTTAAGAGAGACGACAATTAACCGTTGAAACACTGCCGATTTATCACAATATTATTATATTCAAATTACATGCTCTCTTCATTCTGATTTATCTATTTTTCATATTTTGTAAAATAACTGGCAATACTATCATTCAATGTAGATCAGTGTATAAGCCAGTATATGATGTAGTATACTCGTACATGAGTAAATAACTCTAATCTTATCCAATACTTTTCTCCTTTTCTCTCTTGAACAATATCTATTCTACCTATCTTTCTTTCTCCCTTGCACACACTACCGACCATGACATCTGAAATGGCGCATTCTTCAATATTATGGTCACAGTGAAAATTGCAAATCATACCGATCAGTGCGTTTTGGGCGCGAGTGTGTCAAATATCACATAATATTGTTCAATGCTGGCCCAAGCCTCACATTCAGGTATTTCACAAGATGTTAGTGGAAAAAAGCATGTTCATCGTCCGTTACATGCTGAAGCGTGCCCGCCAATTCGTCATGAGGGACCGAAATTGATCGAATAAGGCTCGATAACCGATGTTTTTCGAACTGTAATAATATAGTTCAAGATTAAACTGTGGGTTCAATAGGTTATCGAGGGCTTTGATGAGCTACACATCTACAAGAATGGCAAATCAACCTTCAAAATTAACCCAAGGTTAAAGTACTGGTTACTTGCATGCAGCTGACCTTGTGATCTACATTGTGATACCATTATCATAAGATCTGGAGCTCAGTGTTGATTTTTTAATCATTGTTAGTCATGCGGAGGTGGATAATTTGAAGGTAATTGAAATCTTGATAGTGTAAAGCTCACTGTCATAATTATGATAATGAAATTGTTTGCGGCTATTCAGAAATAATTTAATTGCTGTTTGAATCCGACTAATCTCAAGTAGCAATCAATATGATAAATCAATTTAATCCATTCATCAATATTGTAATGTATGTATTATTCGTAAGTAATTGGATGAATAATGCAAAATTGGATTTCAAATATGGTTGGTTGACTTGACAAACTGTCCATGATTGATATCAACCCTACTTATTTCCTCAATAATATTTTCACAATCATCAGTTAGAATCAGAATTTGTGATTTATCAGAGCATTTCACGACAAGTAACAATGTTTATTTGATTGGTATTTTGAAATGAATTGAAAAATTTGTTGATCTACAGATCAGGTGGTTATCTGAAGTTGTAGATAAGGCATTTTAGCTTTCAGGAAATCGCAAAGTAAATATTTGCGGATTAGTGAATTTTCCGAGAATAAAGCTCGTATTATTGAGTATCAATGGCTCACTCACTTTGGTAAGATTAAGTCGACTGTGTAAGTGCATGATCGGTTATATTCATTTTATTTATTTATTGAATAAAAAAAAAAAATAATATCGAATGACCTGGCTGGCTCAGGTCTGGTGTCAGAGTTTTCAGGTCACAACTGATCAATTTCAGGGCCTCTGACATGACCTAACGACTGTTTTTAGGCAGCCAGGGCCGACGGCTTAACGTGTCCATCTGGGAGTGGCTCGAGATAAATATCTTGCCCGGGCAGGGATTTGAACCCGGGCCTCTGAATCATGAAGCCAGCATCTGATCCACTCGACTACAGCCACTCCTTATTTACTCAATCATTCAGAATCATACAACATACAGGAAAGTACCACAGGCTAACTTACGCCCAAAACGGTTCCAATTCTAATTTATACAACAGTCCAAATGTAGCTAGAGGTTATGTGTCACTTCAAAATTCTTCAATTACACACTCAATTTACAATCCATAAACACAAAAATCATTTTTATAGCCCATGATATTATATTCAAGCATTATAGCTTTGTAGGTGAATTCCAGAATAAAGTATTGTTGTCCAACTGCAATCACTTACAATACTTACTGTACAATACTCTCCAATACTTCACAATACTCCGACAATACTATCCACCATGACATACCATTGAGGTGACAGTACATTTTGATTGACTACAAACATTTTCCAAGAACATTATTCTAAAGATTCGTGCTCTACTGTCTCTATAATATTATGTGAATGTGGCACATATGTCTATTTCTGTATCTCAATCAATATCAGTATATCTATAATCGAGTTGACCTTATAGAACGCGGGCATTATCTTCAGCGGAGAAATATTCCGTATACTATTGTGCTATGTATCTTATTAAACTATTCCGTATGCAAAATATGCTGCACTTTATGCAGTGTGTGTGTGTGGCTGATGTCATAATAGATTTTTACGACTGAAATATCGATTTCGGATTGAATTTGAATAATTGAAACAACTGCACCAGTGATTGACCTCCAACTGATATTATGGCACAGTAATTATCGTTAGTTATATTTGTGTTTTTCCTTGTCTGCTGCTTCCTGTATGAGCCTCCAGATTGAATGCGTTTATGAAAAGCACGGACTAGGATGTCCTGGTTGGACTCATAAAAATGGAATGAGTAATAATCCATAATATAATAAAGGAAAGAATTGGCTTCTCCCAGCCCGGGATAGGAAATTCACGAATGACGCATTATGAACTACTGAACTGATTAACTTGAAATTTTGTATAAAGATTCTCTATTTACCAAGGATTGTTATAGGCCTATTTCAAATTCTTGAAAATTTCAATAAATCAAGATTCAGTTTGTCACGTTTTTAATGAGACCCTTGCAAATAGCACGGGTTACCTTCTAGTGAGTAATATTCCAATTGTATTGAGAGCAGTACCATTTGGATCCTCGTATTTTCCAGGGAGAAAATAATTGGAAAACAATTCAAAATCGCAAGATTCTACGAGTTATGAAGACAAGATTGCAAGATTTAGAGATAGAACTGGCAGGTAACCCGTGCTCCGCAAGGCTCTATCTCAAAACTTGACAAACTGAAAACTTGAAGTGATGAAATCTTGGAGAATTGAAAATAGGCCTATAACCATCCTTGGTTGATAAGGAATCCATATGCAAAATTTCAAGTAATCAGTCCAATAGATTTGACGTGATCACACATAATTTTCCTATCCCGTACGTGTAAAAGCCAGTTCTTTCCTTTATTGTAGTATAGGGCCAAGATGATTATATACTTTCCTGTAAACGTAGCCTATCACGTTGAACTGGCAAATATTCTGTAAATCTTTTTGTGTAGTTGAGAAGTTGATATTGTGGTAATTATCCATATTGAATGAAAAATACTAAGAAATTGTCAAAAAACCACTGATTTATATCAGTGTATCTGTATGAATCAGTGGTTTTTTGACAATTTCTTAGTATTTTTCATTCAATATATTCTGTGAATATTTGTAGGTGAATTCTAGAATATAGTATTGTCGACCAACTGCAATCACTCACAATACTTACTCTACAATACTTCTCAATACTATAAGAAGACTACTTCTCAATAGTATTCTATAAAAAGATAAACTTTAAGAATTTTATACTATGAGTGATGGATCCTAGATTGCAGGATTTTAAGACAGAATTAACATATTATTTCCTGTAATCTCATCACGTGTAACTGAAAAATTTCTTATTGCAAATTGGAAACTACAAATTCCATGAGTGGTGGATCGTATATTGGATGATTTAGAGACAGAAAGATGAGATACTTTACTGTAAACGTATCACGTTCAACAACAGGCAAAATAATTGAAAGAATAAGTCTTTGATATTGTCAATACCACTTTTATTTATTCGAAAATTAATTCATAATTCAGTACCAGTTTTCATGGTAAAACCTACCACATCTTCAGCTGAACTAATAAGTTTGTTTTTGTTGGGGGAACAGGAAATTCAATTTTAAATAAAAGTGGTATTGACAATATCAAAGTCTTATTCTTTCAATTATGGAGAAATACCACAACATCTCATACCATACAATCAAATTACAGGCAAAATATTTTATTGGAAGACTAAGGCCCAGTTGCACAAAAGCATGTTTAATTTCAACTGTGATTAAATGCCATGAGAACCAATCGGAGAAGCCTTCTTCCCTTCCTTTTCTGATTGGTACTTGTGGCATTTATACATGATTAAAATTAAACAGGCTTCTGTGCAACCAGGCCCAACTGTGAAAGTTCTATGAGAGATGGATCCCGGATTACAAGATTTACAGACAGAATGATCAGTGCCTTCACTGTAAACGTATCACGTATAACAACTGGCAAATATTTTATTGGTAGACGAACTATCCCGTACTGCAATGAACAGTCCTGGTTATATCATAGGATGGCCCAGATGACCTCTTACGGTCAACAAGCAAGTAGGTGTAGGTAGGCTGGCCACCTATATAGGTATCTACCACTAGATAAATAATGCATTTATAGATATAGAATGAATTATCTAGACCGGCAGCTGCAGTAGTGGTCATAAGTTTGAGCCGCGTCGGCCATAAATCGCGATATTAATATCCAGGAGGCGATTGCATGTCACGAAGACGGCCATAGGAGAAAAAGTGAGAGAAAGAGAGGGGAATGGAGTGGGAGGAGGAATGTTGGAAAGTAAGGAGATGGAGGAGAAGCTAGGAATGACTGGGAGGAAACAGAAAATAATGGCGAAGAAAAAGTAGACTTTGTGAAGGAAAGGGTGGGAGTAGTGCAAAAATATTGAGAGAAAGAGGAAAGAGAAGTCGGAGAGGGGAGTGGTTGAGAAATATAATATTCTCATGACAAGGGAAGAAGAAAAAAGAATGAGAGAGGAAAAAGATGAGTTGGAGAGAAAGTTATTGTGAGGAAAAAAGGTTGATAAAATGATGAGAAAAACTGGAGATAAAGAGGAAGGAAAAAAATGGAAAAATTGATGAGAATAACTGGAGATAAAGATAAGTAGTGAGAGAAAGAGGAGATATAAATGGGTGGAGGAATGTTGAAAAGGGAGAGGATAGATGAGAAGGTGGAGGAAAAACTAGGAATGATTGGAAGAGAAGAACATGTAGATAAATAAGTATGTAAGAGAGAGGAAGAATTGGAAAAGAGGAGACAAAAACGACGAAGATAGTAACGATTTTAATAGTAATAATAATTATTATTATTTGGATTCCATTCTTTTTAAATTCAGAATTTCTTTTGTTTCAAGTGTTTGGTCAGTAAAAAAGACTGGATTTTATAAAGTTCAGAAACTATAACCTATTTTCTAAACTAGTTTAACCTATGTAGTCACGCCCTTCTCAATCACACGAGCAGTCGCGTGTTGTATATAGTACAATATCCAATTTTCCAAGTGTTATGTACTCTGTTTACTGTCAAAACATATTAATTAATTGTATAATTACTTTTTCCATCTTCTTGGATCATTTTACGTCTATGAACATTTGGATGATTACCATTTTGGCCCAATAAGGTAGATAAAGCAAAGCCATAAATTCTGTGTTATTGGTTCGTTTACAGTCCCCATATACAGTCTTACCCTATCTTATGCACTGTCGCGACTAAATGACACCTAAAGACTGAACCATTAATCGGTTGATCCTGCAACTCAATGCAGTGATGGGGGGAAATTTTTGGAATGCATAGGTGACTCATTCACTGACACCTCCCCATTCAATAGTTTTGTGTAGCAAAACTCTGTTGTACTTATTACAACAGCGCGACTGCCGGAAGGTTAATAAATCAAAATTTGGGAAAGGGACAGTTTTGGGCTGTGCTTGTTGATCCTCCACCAAATTATTTCAAAAATAATTGTGTATCATTAAATCAATAGAAGAAAAAACCAATTATATTCAATCAATTGATAAGAAAATGTGATTGATTTGAAAGAGTATGAGTAGGAAGAATGAGCAAGAGTAATGAGTAGTGAAATATAATTATAATAGTAACGTGTGTAACGAATATGAATGAGAAGAAGAACGTGGTAAATGATGGGAACGGCAAGAGCACAGAGTAGAGGAATAACAATGAAATATTTGAAATAATTGAAATATTTTTACTTTCCTTGCCCTATTACCATAGGTAAGGAAAGTATTGCTTTCCGAAGAAAATTGAGGTAACCCAATTTCTAAATTTCTATACGTTTCAAGGTCCCCTGAGTCCAAAAAAGTGTTTTTTGGGTATTGGTCTGTATGTGTGTGGGTGTCTGTATGGGTGTATGTGTGTCGGTGTACACGATATCTCATCTCCCAATTCACGGAATGACTTGAAATTTGGAACTCAAGGTCCTTACAATATAAGGATCCGACACAAACAATTTCGATCAGATGCAATTCAAGATGGCGGCTATAATGGCGAAATGTTGTCAAAAACAGGGTTTTTCGCGATTTTCTCATATCTGTCCCATATCTGTAGAAATTGCAGGAGCACAGCCCCATCTATGCAAAGTTTGATTTTAGATTCCCAATTATCAGGCTCCAGGTACAATTTAGACAAATTCAAGTGGAAAAGATTGAGCATGAAAATCTCTACAATTAATGTTCAGTAACATTTTCACCTAAACTTGAAAATGAGCTCGAAATTCGAGAAAATGTTGTTATTCAATATTGCAAACTGTTGGCAACTGTTGATTCTATTAAATCATTCACTATGGAGAGATATCAGACCTCTTGTGTCTCCAGCGTTATTGGCCAGCTGGGTCAGATCTTTGAATAGTAGACTTGAAATGCGCGTGAACACTAGCGTCAGGTGATCAATTTTCATAACGGCAAGGAAAGTTGTATGAGTGCGCCACACCAGATTTTTTGTCGTTTCTGATGGGAAAGTGTCAAATAGTCGTGGAAATAGCAAGTAGCAGGAGGATGAACAAAATGAGTGTAGATTAAACAGATGATTTCAATCTGATGATGTTTGTCAAGCTCTGTTTAATCTGATAGAATTCATAAGGACGGAAAAATATCGTACGAACAAAAATCGATGTGTGTGTGCGGGGCTTATTAAGGAGGAGAACTTAGTTCATAAGAAGAGTACGAAAATATGGTATGAAACAGAGCGTGGGAGCGAGAGTCATGCAGAAGCAAGTTCACCACAACATGGGGCCTTACTCATTAAACTACTGGACACATCCACGCCAGCGTTCATCATTTAAGTCTCCCTCCACCATCCCCCTTGGAAACACCCTCCCCACCCTTGAAATTACCATTCCTGTCCCTTTCTATACCACCCACTCCTTCTAACCCATATATTTCAAACCCGGGTATATGATATGGGGGTATCTATGCGATTCATTTATCCCGCAATATACTATAAGACAGATTTTTGGTTACTATGACCATAGAGCATAGTTTATATATTGCATAGTTCATCATCATCGTCATCGTCATTCAAGGATTAGGCTCTGTTGGCCTGTTCCGGCATCCATTTCTTCATCGGTTGTCCGACGCCTCTTCTCCCATCGGGTTTGTAGTGCCAAACTTGAATTGGAAGTCTATTTGCTAGATGGCTAGAACTTCTCTACTTTTCTTCAATATTTGCAATAAAGACTCTACATTCAGTTAGGTTCTCATTGCATACTCATGCTTCATTTTCTCTCTTCAGTGACCAAGGTTATATCAATTAAAAAAAAAAAAAAAAATATTTTACTTTCGAAGGTAGTTTGTTTGTAATGGATAGAAGTGAAAGATGCGGTGGGGGGGGGGGAACAATGGAAAAGGGTGGGAGAGTAGAGTGAGAAGAGGACATTGATTGATTGATTGAGTACTTTATTTATGTAGATTACAATATATATATATATATACTGGCTTTTACACTTTATACATAGCTTTTAATACAGCAGAATTTATAGATGAATTTACATAATAAAGACTAAGAAATCGATTTTTGAACTGCAAATGATATGAAAAAATCTGGTGTGGCGCACTCACACAACTTTCCTTGCCGTTATGAAAATTGATCACCTGACGCTAGTGTTCCCGCGCATCTCAAGTCTACTATTCAAAGATTTGAGCCAGCTGGTGACAGGGCAATAACGCTGGAGACACACGGGGTCTGCTATCTCTTCATAGCGAATCATTTAATAGAATCAACAGTTGCCAACAGTTTGCAATAATTGGATAATCACTTTTCTCGAATTTCGAGCTCATTTTTAATTTTAGGTGAAAAACGTTACTGACATTAATTGTAGAGATTCTCATGCTCAATCTTTTCCACTCAAAATTTTTTGTTTAAATTGTATCTGAAGCCTGATAATTGAGAATCTAAGATAAAACTTTGCATATATGGGGCAGAGCTCCTGAAATTTTTACAGATATGGTACTTGTGGCAGTTGATAGAACTTATCGATGACTATTCTAGGTATAACTAATCAAAATCGTTGGAGCCGGTTTACGAGTAAATCGCGAAAAACCCTGTTTTTGACAACATTTTCGCCATTTTAGCCGCCATCTTAAATCGCATTTGATCGAAATTGTTCGTGTCGGATCCTTATAGGTGTAAGAGCCTAGGGTTCCAAATTTCAAGTCATTCCGATGAGATATCGTGTACGCACATACACTCATACACACACACACACACACACATACAGACCAATACCCAAAAACCACTTTTTTGGACTCAGGGTACCTTGAAACGTATAGAAATTTAGAAATTGGGGTATCTTAATTTTTTTCGGAAAGCAATACTTTCCTCACCTAAGGTAATAGGGCAAGGAAAGAGGGAAAGGAAAGTAAAAAGCAATTGGTAATAGCTATAGATAATATTGTTATGCATCTACATGAATTGGCGGAGCTTTGGACATATCAATGTCCATTCTTTGGAACGAATATTCAAAATATCCTTCCCATTATAGGAGAGAAGTGAAAGGAGAGAAAACATAAGAAAGGAAATAGGAAACGGGGAGAAGCATAGAGAGATGAAAATCAGGAGACGGTATTGAAATATTGGAATAGGAGAAATTTATTCTACTACAAATTCCATTAAAAAAACTACAATTGAATATCAACACTTTCAAATAAACGTACAACAAGATAGACCTACTAAACTCATTCCAATAAGATTGAGATAATCTCAATTCAGCATAGCTTAAAAGTAAAAGGAGAAGAAATTATTGAAGAAAATGTAGTTGAGAGAAAGAGAATGATTCAAAGATAAAAGAAAAAAAATGAGTTAGAGCCTCAATATTGTAGAAAGTAAACAGAAGAAGGAAAGGGTAAGAATAAAATGCAAGAAGAAAATAGTAGAACACAGAAGCTTTTAGTTGTGAGAGGAGCGAAGGAGGGAGAAGAGGAGATGAGGAAGAAAAGAAGAAGAAGAAGAAGAAGAAGATGTAACCATGTATGGGAGTTTGAAGGTGGAGTGGTCCAGTTATTAATCATGTTAGTAATTAATTATCCATTTTTCCCAGAATCTTGAAATTATAAGTAACTGATCCGATACTTTATTATTAATAAAGTAATTAATCAAATACTCTCTCTCTCTCTCCTCTCTCTCTCTCTCTCTCTCTCTCTCTCTCTCTCTCTCTCTCTGTTTTTCTCTTTATTGTCAATTGTCGCTTACCAAGTAAAGTATTTTTCTATAAGTCTTATTTCGTTTAGTTAAGTCAGTTTAAGTTAAAGTTAATTTATGGTGCAATGGACAAAAGAGAATAATCAGTTACAAAAATGAAGAAATATAATCAGGTTAAGTAAGAAATATAATTATTGTTATTGATTGCTTTCTATTGTATGTAAAGGATTATTTTTATATATCCCTCAAATAGCTTACAGCTAGAGTATCGCACTATTGTAATACTCAAATAAATAAATAAATAAATAAAGATTAGTACGAGATGACGTTTATGGGTGTAACAAAGTGATTATCTTTCCCATGGTTCCATTTCAAAGAGACGACATGAGGTCCTGTATCCTATGACTTCTCATATCCTACTTGTAGATTCTCATGAAGAAAAATACAGCCTGCTAAAATCCGTTCTCCAAGGAAAGATCTATGGCAGAAGAAGACCAGGAAGAAGGAGAATATCATGGCTCAAAAACATGCGTACCTGGTTCTCCAAAACTACAACAGAGCTTTTCAGGATGGCTGTAAATAAGATATCCATAGTCAGGCTGATCGCCAATATTCGGAACGAATAGGCACTAGCAGAAGAAGAAGGAGATTCTCATATTCTCATACATGTTAAATACTACTTGTTCCTCAGTTTTTTTAGAAGTTTCTGAAGACTCCAAGAATAATTCTCGACTACTCGCCTCAATGGTAATTATGTTGCCCTTAATGCCATTTTTTCTGATTCATGTCTTATAGTCCAGTCACTCGAAATATTGTTTGGATGCATAAGAAAAGTCCAGAACCAATTTTTCATGCATTTTTTTGTGCTAGATACCGGATTGCCCAAGAGCCTCGTATTTCTGGTTCATTTTCTAGTTTTCAACTATTTCCACAAAACCCTGTAATCGGAAAGAGAAATTAGCTTCCGTCTTTTTTAGAATATGAGATTCTTTTTGAAATACTAGATTACCCGGCGAACTTCGTACCGCCAAAAAGTCAATGTATCTTATATCACACTTGACTTTATTCGGTGAATCATGGAATTTATTTATTTACAATCAATAATTTCATTTACATCTCAATATGGACTTCCTATGTGCTTAAAAATACCGTTCTAATACCAGTAAACAGTTTTATCACAAAGTGATTGTTTATTACAGCTGGTAAGTTAAGATGCTAAATCATAAATTATCACAACATGATCTTGAATCATGACGATCTTCCCGTTTTACGTTAGCCACTCGGCCGACAATTTCGGAAACATAGGTATGTGAAATGGATCAATATATGATTATCATTATCACCCCTATTAAAATTTCTGGTCAGAAACCATCCCCAATATTCACACAACATATTCCCAAAGTTTCATGCCGTTCTGTCAAGTAGTTTTCGAGTCTATAGGGAACAAACAAACTAACAAACAAACAGATATTTATTTTTATATAATTATAGAGATAACCATTCGGAACTCTCTAGCTTCAATGAGTAATAATAATATATAATAATAAAATAACTTCAATGAGTACTGAGTTACAATTTTCCAAAAATGAGTAAAACTTTTATAAAAGATCAATTCCGATGTATTCAGTTTTTGATGAACAATTTCTTCTGATTGTTACCATTTCAATGTGCAAGTCCCTCTGGGCGTAATTTTATGCTCTACAATCTAATTCCAGGTGGAGTGGTCCAGTTTATACGAGTTATTAATCATGTTAGTAATTAATTATCCATTTTTCCCAGAATCTTGAAATTAGAAGTAAATGATCCGATACTTTATTATTAATAAAGTAATTATCAAATACTCTCTCTCTCTCTCTCTCTCTCCTCTCTCTCTCTCTCTCTCCTCTCTCTCTCTCTCTCTCTGTTTTTCTCTTTATTGTCAATTGTCGCTTACCAAGTAAAGTATTTTTCTATAAGTCTTATTTCGTTTAGTTAAGTCAGTTTAAGTTAAAGTTAATTTATGGTGCAATGGACAAAAGAGAATAATCAGTTACAAAAATGAAGAAATATAATCAGGTTAAGTAAGAAATATAATTATTGTTATTGATTGCTTTCTATTGTATGTAAAGGATTATTTTTATATATCCCTCAAATAGCTTACAGCTAGAGTATCGCACTATTGTAATACTCAAATAAATAAATAAATAAATAAAGATTAGTACGAGATGACGTTTTGGGTGTAACAAAGTGATTATCTTTCCCATGGTTCCATTTCAAAGAGACGACATGAGGTCCTGTATCCTATGACTTCTCATATCCTACTTGTAGATTCTCATGAAGAAAAATACAGCCTGCTAAAATCCGTTCTCCAAGGAAAGATCTATGGCAGAAGAAGACCAGGAAGAAGGAGAATATCATGGCTCAAAAACATGCGTACCTGGTTCTCCAAAACTACAACAGAGCTTTTCAGGATGGCTGTAAATAAGATATCCATAGTCAGGCTGATCGCCAATATTCGGAACGAATAGGCACTAGCAGAAGAAGAAGGAGATTCTCATATTCTCATACATGTTAAATACTACTTGTTCCTCAGTTTTTTTAGAAGTTTCTGAAGACTCCAAGAATAATTCTCGACTACTCGCCTCAATGGTAATTATGTTGCCCTTAATGCCATTTTTTCTGATTCATGTCTTATAGTCCAGTCACTCGAAATATTGTTTGGATGCATAAGAAAAGTCCAGAACCAATTTTTCATGCAAAGTTTTTTTTTGTGCTAGATACCGGATTGCCCAAGAGCCTCGTATTTCTGGTTCATTTTCTAGTTTTCAACTATTTCCACAAAACCCTGTAATCGGAAAGAGAAATTAGCTTCCGTCTTTTTTAGAATATGAGATTCTTTTTGAAATACTAGATTACCCGGCGAACTTCGTACCGCCAAAAAGTCAATGTATCTTATATCACACTTGACTTTATTCGGTGAATCATGGAATTTATTTATTTACAATCAATAATTTCATTTACATCTCAATATGGACTTCCTATGTGCTTAAAAATACCGTTCTAATACCAGTAAACAGTTTTATCACAAAGTGATGTGTTTATTACAGCTGGTAAGTTAAGATGCTAAATCATAAATTATCACAACATGATCTTGAATCATGACGATCTTCCCGTTTTACGTTAGCCACTCGGCCGACAATTTCGGAAACATAGGTATGTGAAATGGATCAATATATGATTATCATTATCACCCCTATTAAAATTTCTGGTCAGAAACCATCCCCAATATTCACACAACATATTCCCAAAGTTTCATGCCGTTCTGTCAAGTAGTTTTCGAGTCTATAGGGAACAAACAAACTAACAAACAAACAGATATTTATTTTTATATAATTATAGAGATAACCATTCGGAACTCTCTAGCTTCAATGAGTAATAATAATAATATAACTTCAATGAGTACTGAGTTACAATTTTCCAAAAATGAGTAAAACTTTTATAAAAGATCAATTCCGATGTATTCAGTTTTTGATGAACAATTTCTTCTGATTGTTACCATTTCAATGTGCAAGTCCCTCTGGGCGTAATTTTATGCTCTACAATCTAATTCCAGGTAGTGCGCTCTATCTCATTCCAGATACACTTAACAATGCTCCCTGTATTTTGAAGAATACCTCATTTTCAGCTCCAATCATCAACAACTCCATTGTCATCACAATAAGATTTTGCACAATGACATAAGCTCATGAGATCTGCTTCTATGATAATCACCCGTTAGATGCACTCAATTCAGTGGAGAGACGCGCATATGGACACCTCAAGGATCAATATTCCAAACACTGACAATTCCAAATTCCAAAGACACAATGATCGGATCTAAAAGACGAGGGTTTTAACGGCTGATCAAAAAAGCCTCATTTTTGACATAAACTACATTCTAATAGTTAACATTCAGAATGATGATTCTTAAAAATATTCACTCTTGAACAATTGAATATTACGACACAGCAGTCTGATATTTATAATAAATAAAAAATGATATTTATAAATAAAAAAAAATATATTTATAAATAAAAGCTATTAGCTTCTACTTACATTTGTAGAGCGCTTTCGGACACTAGGCCCTTCCTCAACATTCAACTAATAATAGCTTTTATTCATAATATAAATATCAGACTGCTAGTCGTAATTTGATTGCTCGAAAGTGATAAATAACAATCAGTTCGTAATGAAAACAAACATTGAAGAGTCTTAAATATTGTTTGTCTTCAATAATAAGATGAATAGGGGTTATGGAAACAAGACGGGGCCGTTATATGAAGAGTATTTTCTCGGTATAACGTTTATTCATCTTAGAGGAGATATCTTCATAGGTGACGTTAGGTCATATCATGAGATAGAAGGTGACGTTAGGATTAACCTGTCATCCTTACAGAGATGTTTATCCTGTTTTTTACTTCTGCATCATCACTTTTTCGAGAATCGCCATCCTAAACATACTATTAATAAGATGATGAAACTAGTTCATGGAATCCATAATTTGAATCATCGATGACACTGACATCCAAAGTCGACATTATGTTCACCACATGAATCAATTGACTCATTCACACCGATGCCTCAATACTCAATATTGATGAGATCCAAGTCGAGAGAATACATTCAATGATACATTCGATACATTGTATTCTATGTGCCTATGATTACCATTATTGTTACCATTGATTACCATTATTGTTATTACCCTCTGAGTCGAGTAATTGTTTAATGTGAATTAATTTGATGTTATATTCAAATCAACTAATGAAACAATGGAGTGTCTCGCACTCTTCCCAGAACGATTTGTGGAAATGAGGTTATAAATTTGTGTCTGACCTTAGAATAACACTTGGATTATGCCGAGTTGTGAGTTATGAGATTTCATCGTCAATGTTATTTTAATGGAACACGAATCATCTTTATGGTGTATATGTTTCTATATATAGTATAGCTATGTAATATTGGTGGTGAACTCATTTTGAAGTTGTATAGTCTCATTGAAAGTATAATTATTTTAATTATTATTATTGTAAAGTTGTAATTACTGTATTATGTATTCGAACTATTTAGGTTGCGTAGATGAGATACATATTACCTTACTGAGTGACTGGGTTGCAAAAAACTACTTATTATAATATTTTTCGGTTTTACAGTGAATTGCAATGAGAGTACAATTTTGATATGAATCAATTTTGATACAAATAATGTGTCACAATGTGACAAAAACAATGAATATGTCACATTGTTTTCACAATTCTGTCACACATTTTTCACAATGTGTCAAAAATGAAATTAACATTCCCAATCTGAGAGATCGGGATATAAGTGTTTCAATGAAATTCGAAAAAGTAAGAAATCGATTCAAAAAGACCATGTAATAATAATGTTTGCGAAGAGTGGAGTTAGTAAAGTCAAATTACAGAGTTGAAAAAAAACAACATTTTTTCTCCAGAATAATAGTTCCTAGTCAACTTTGATTAGACAATTTGCAGTATGGGAAGATGTAACATGAACATCATACTGGAAATTACATTCCGATTAAGATTCTTAAGTTTTTTTTAGTGAAATGATTATATTTTGGTAAATATCCCTACCGAAAAAACTATCATGATATTTTGTCAAACATGAAAACAATAATAATCACAAGCCAAATGCTTTATCTGAAAGAAAACTATTTGAGTGAAATTAGTCTCAAATATATGTAAAAGCAAGCGGAAAATAGAAAAAAATCCTCAAATTTACAGTTATAGCCTCAAGAAATTTATTCTCCACTCCGCCTGATTTTGAATTTTCCAAGAGGTGGAATCAATATTTGTCCAATAAATTAATGGAAAACTGATGTAAAATACTAGAAAACAGCTTGCCAACTCTTCCTGACAGTACTTTGTCATGGAGTATAATTATGCCGACTCTATTATTATAAATGATTTGTACAATATTGTAATTAAATCGAATGCAATTAAGACATTTTTATTGATTTTATTTCAATAAGTATTTGTACTCTACTGTGACCAGTAAGTGATAAGCAACGTATTTTCATATTCCGTGCTGTGACTCTCTCCTGAATGGACAAGAATTTGAAATCTAATATTTTAAATTTTGCCAGTAGACGGCTGCACATGTTGGGTCATACTTTAAACTCCGCCTACTCTCACTCCTGATTGGTTGACACTTTGTGATGAAAGTGATACGAAATTCTTCCAATAGATAGCCGCATGTGCTGGATGATGAATTCAGAAGCAATGGTTGTTGATTGAATCTTCAATATATTTAGAAATCGGCGAAGAGCTTGATCTTCACAGTATAACAGATACTCTTTTAATATTAATAATAATATCGGCTGGCACAGATACTCTTTTTAAGTGTAAGAGATGTGATTCTCACAATATTTATAACTTTTGTTTTCCACCACTAAAATGATTCAATGAAGAAGAGATTAATAAATTAATGATGATTAATGAATATATTTTTTATAGTATATACAGAGCTTAAAATTATCATAGTTACGGAAATTTGCAAGAAACCTTAAAATAACAATCATACCCTGAAGAACATTACAGAGAATCATAATTTTGGAAAATAATCCCAAATGTTACAAAGACCTGTTTGGGCTGAAAAAAGGAAGTGTCTTAGTTACCACAAAAAAAAATTAAGAAATAGGAATAAAAACTAAAAATACAAGAAAAAAAAGGAAGTAGAACTTCAGTATCAGTTGAACATTAAAAAGATACTAACACTATTCAACTATACACAATAACATTAACGGGGAGTCCGGTCTCACAAGGTGTCAAACTATCAAAAGATAAACTGAAAAGCTCCAATAAATAAACTACCAAACTACAAACTCGAGAAAGATTATGATTCAATTCTACTTTAAATTCTAGTTGCGATTCCAAACCAACTTTTTGCACCTAGTTTCATTATTATTAAGCCACGTTTAGATCGAAGTTGTCAACTGAGATCTCAACCAATTTCAGCATTTCTTTTGACAATTTCTTAAATAGCACAGCAAATATATTGTTTTCTACACAAATAAATTTGTCAAAGTTTTTGAAGAAAATAATTATTTTTGAAAACAATATTTTGTTGACAACTCTGGTTTAAACATGGCTTTATGGAATGTGGCTAGTTACCAACACTGTATGGAATGTTTTGACAAAATATTACGAAATTTTCAGTTCAGCAACAAATAACTAGCACTAGTATGAGAAATAGTATGACGAATAGTACGTAAATATTATAGAAATAGTAAAACTGACTGTACTCATTTGTTTCTATGATGATTTCTATTGGAATCCTGATAGAATCTCGCCTTCTCAGTTCTTTCCAATGATTTTTACTAACTTTCGTCGAAACATTTTCCAATTCTGCCATCTATAAGGAAGCTATTGGCTGGTGCAATTCACAGCTGATTGGAAATCCAATTGGAAAGTGACTATACTATGACAAGAACTGTCAGTAATGACTAGATGGGAAGCATAGATGTATCACATGAGGGTTGCTGTCAGTTTCAACTGAATCTGACTGCACGCTTTTACGCTCCATTGACAATTTTTACTGCTAATTGATAATCTTTTTAAGGTGCTTGTCTAGTTTATTATGGGCTGGGAGATCTCTTTCGCCTCAGTAGGCTATTTGAAAGGAATGAGATTCAGGTAAGTCCTAGAAAGTGGAATTGACTCAAAATAATAGTGTATGTCTCCTATAGGATAGGAGTAACAGAAAATATACTAAAAATACACTTAGGATAGAATGTATTATTAAGAAAATATATATTACTCCACTGTCGCTAAAGCAATGTTCACTTTCTAATATTTTTCTCAACAACAAAACAATAATTTCAAAATATCAGAGAGATACAATGGATGAATATGGAGAAAGGAAAAGCGATGAAGTAATCGATAATAGGAAAAATGTATAGCTTCAGAGAATGAACTCCAGTATAACTAACTTAAAAATTATATTATGAATATATTGAAGGCTATTCTAATTTGAAATTCTCTGATACAATGAAAACCGATTTGAATAGGATGTGAAGTAGGAAATAGGAAGTAGGATAGTGAATGTTCAGCACATTGTGGAGTACAGTCTATGATGGATGAAACAGGAATTTCAAATAATTATCTAAAAGTGTGATTGACTGACAAAATGGAGAGAATGTAATTGGATGAATACTTGTTAATGTGGAGAAAGAGGAGATTTCTTTGTGGGGATGGAATCTCGAAAACTATTCCAAAATAATTTTTCTTTTTCACTTTTTCACTTCTCCTTCTTCTTCTTCTTCTTCTTCTTCTTCCTCTTCTTCTTCTCTTCCATTTTTTCCGTCTTCTTCTTCATCTTCTTCATCTTCTTCTTCTTCTTCTTCTCTTCTTCTTCTTCTTCTTCTTCTTCTTCTTCTTCTTCTTCTTCTTCTTCTTCTTCTTCTTCTTCTCTTCTTCTTCTTCTTCTTCTTCTTCTCGTCTCTTCTTCTTCTTCTTCTCTTCTTCTTCTTCTTTCTTCTTCCTTCTTCTTCTTCTTTCTTCTTCTTCTTCTTCTTCTTCTTTTTCTTTTCTCTTCTTCTTCTTCTTCCTTCTTCTTCTTCTTCTCTTCTTCTTCTTTCTTCTTCTTCTCTTCTTCTCCTTTCTTCTTCTTCTCTTCTTCTTCCTTCTTCTTCTTCTTCTTCTTCCCCTTCTTCGTCTAACACTACTTATAGGGTACAATCTGTCACTACGCACTAAGCTCGTGTTGTTACCGTTTGAAAAATGAATGTTAATTTATTGATGAAATATCAAATATCTTGTTTTGATGTAAGGTACGAAAACTAAAAGTGAAACCGCAATTGAACGGTACGTTAAAAGTGCTCCAGGTCTGACCATTGGATTGGCATTCCAAAGCCAACATCGTTCAATGAAATAAAATATCAGAACGTGTTCACAGTTAATAAAAGTGCGGCAGCCGAAGCACTGAACAGAGATGGAGCATGCTTGAAAATGGACAAAGGATAGAGATGGAGGATGCTAAATAATGGACAATAAATGGGTTTGGCACGCCCCTACGTTCACTTGCCCTCTCGATGTGGGCTAGATCTAATGGGTGGAGGTAGTGGAGGATATGAAGATGTGAGAAGAGCAGACGGAGGAGGATGAGGGAAAGAAGAATAAGGAAAGAGAAGGAAGGATAAGGTGTGAGAGCTGAGAAAGGATAAGGAAGGAAAAACATGAGAAGGGGTGAGAGCTGAGAGATGAATATGGTGATGAAAGAGTGAGGATGAGGAAAAAGGAGAATAATTAGGTAAGAGAAACATGAGAAGGTGAAAGAGAAGTATACGGTGAAGAAAGGAGTATGATGAGGGAGAGGAAGGATGAGGAGGAGGAAGGATAAGAAAATGATGGAATATAATATTTAGAAGCAGAATAGGACCAATGCTGAAAAGTAGGAAAAGGAGGAGGAGGAGGAGGAGGAGGAGGAGGAGGAGGACCAGAATGAGAACCAGAAGATGGAGAGCAGAGTGAGAAGAAGGATAAAAGAATACAGATGAAGAAGAAGAAGAGGAAGAAGAAGAAGAAGAGGAAGAAGAAGAAGAAGAAGAAGAAGAAGAAGAAGAAGAAGAAGAAGAAGAAGAAGAAGAAGAAGAAGAAGAAGAAGAAGAAGAAGAAGAAGAAGAAGAAGAAGAAGAAGAAGAAGAAGAAGAAGAAGAAGAAGAAGAAGAAGAAGAAGAAGAAGAAGAAGAAGAAGAAGAAGAAGAAGAAGAAGAAGAAGAAGAAGAAGAAGAAGAAGAAGAAGAAGAAGAAGAAGAAGAAGAAGAAGAAGAAGAAGAAGAAGAAGAAGAAGAAGAAGAAGAAGAAGAAGAAGAAGAAGAAGAAGAAGAAGAAGAAGAAGAAGAAGAAGAAGAAGAAGAAGAAGAAGAAGAAGAAGAAGAAGAAGAAGAAGAAGAAGAAGAAGAAGAAGAAGAAGAAGAAGAAGAAGAAGAAGAAGAAGAAGAAGAAGAAGAAGAAGAAGAAGAAGAAGAAGAAGAAGAAGAAGAAGAAGAAGAAGAAGAAGAAGAAGAAGAAGAAGAAGAAGAAGAAGAAGAAGAAGAAGAAGAAGAAGAAGAAGAAGAAGAAGAAGAAGAAGAAGAAGAAGAAGAAGAAGAAGAAGAAGAAGAAGAAGAAGAAGAAGAAGAAGAAGAAGAAGAAGAAGAAGAAGAAGAAGAAGAAGAAGAAGAAGAAGAAGAAGAAGAAGAAGAAGAAGAAGAAGAAGAAGAAGAAGAAGAGTGAGCATATTTATTTATTTATTTATTTACAATGCAAATGACACTTATGTGATAACATTGAAGGATAAAATTATAAGGTAGTCCTTGGGCCATTTTTCTTACAAATTTATAGATGACAAAGTCCAAGATAAGGTTAGAATTTCACATGTACAATTTTTATAAAATTTTGGTCCAAAATAAACATTAAAACTATAAATTTTGAATTTAGATGGCTTAAATTGATAAATTAATTAGAAATATTCCACTCAATTACCACTTGTAACGAATAATAACTATTCAAGAAACACAAACTCGTAAACACTAAAGCTCAGCTGACACCAAAGTAGTAGTGGGATCAGCAGAAAAGAAGGGAGTGAAAGATAAAGGGGGGGGGGAATGAAGAGAAAGAAAGAAGAAAGTAAAGGAAGAGGGACGAAATATGGAGGAACAGAGGAAGAAAGAGAAGAAGTAGAAGAACGTAGTAGAATGTGCACCCAGCCCAATAAAAGATCAACCAGCTCCGTACTAGCTTGGTAGCTGCCCGGTTTACAACTGTTAATACAGCCTTTATTTATCGCTGACAATTAACAAAATGTAAAGCCATTAGAAATATCAATAAAACCGATAAATAAAGCCGTTTCGCAACAGTCGGCCATTCAGTGAGCGAAGGTCCGTTTGAAAATAGAGGTTTTAAAATTGTTCAGTGTGCGAAGGTCTATTTGATAACAGTGGTTTCAATCTGTGACTTTGGAAGAAGGGATAGGGGAGTGATAGAGAGGGTATGGGAAGGAAGGACTGAGGGGATACATAAAGGGGGATATGGGGAACGTAAAAGGGGAATAACTGTCGTTATGTCCATTTAATGCCTGTCAGCAATCGAACTCGTGGACCTTGTGTACCGTTTTTGGTTCAAACGGATGTACACCTATAGAAAGAGAGGGAAACATGAAGACATCTAACGCAAGAGAGAGAAAAAGTATGTGATTGGGAGTGACCGATCTCGTATTTTGCAGTTACATTGACAGATTTTGTTGTAGGAGTTTGAAACTATTGTTTTGTCCAAGGCTGTGTGGTTCACGGAATGGCGGACTTCAGGCTCAACCCTGGCTTTGAAAACATTATACTCACGCACTCTTCATTTAATATAACTATATTCACACTATCCCACTCATGGTTCACTATAACTATGTTCATTGTATAACAGATATTCACTGATAGTGTACTATTACTGTCTTTGTCAATCCCTTATGATATTCTATAACTATATTCATAATTCCAGATCTGATTTACTATAAAGTACTCTTGTTAAGTGGTACAATCGACTCCCTTCTAGTGCGCACGCGTCGCTAGTCAATCATAAGTCAAATGAGTTGATTGTAACAAGGATTCGATTGATTGAAAAATGGTGAATGAAGGTTATAGAAGTGTCGAGTCACTTTTGCGAGGATTGTTGTATTGTAATCTGTGATCTTTGAAGGTCTGGGTTGGGGAGGTCGGGTGATGGGGTATTTTACATTCAATTTTTTGAGAGGAAGATTGTATGATACAGTTCTGTGTGGAATTCTATTTCAATTCAATGTAAAGTGTGAAGTTTTTGGTTCAGAAATTTCCAGTTTCATTCAAAATTCAGACTTTTTGAATAATTAATAAGTTATTGTTCTAGATTTTTTGATTTTAGACTCCAATAGTAACTTACCTATTTGATTCAAAATTGACTCGTTTATCTGAGTATTGAAGAGCGTAAATTGTATTTTGAAAAGTGAAAGTTACATAACCAACATTTTGATTTGGACAGTATAGTATAAATTGGAAATGGGACAGTTTTGGGCATGTGCCTCTCCTCATGTTAAGTGAAAATGAATTCAATGTGATAAATATATACATAAATTTTGTGAGAGTTCTATTTGAATTGAATCATATCATTCAAAAAGTGACATATTAGTAAGTATAATCACTAAGCATCCAACAAACAGAACCAAGCTAAGTTATGATTGATTATGATTCTTGGAACAAAAAATGTCGATTCATGAATAATAATTGCTTCTTTTATTCCAGCAATCAAATCACGTGGAAGGTACCATATCGACGGAACCAAATTTACTCTTGTAATGTGTCAGTATCTACACAGAAACTGCTGATGATTCCAATCAATTCAATTGGATATTTTTTCCTTGTGGTCATCAATATAGTTCATATTTCCAATGTCTCTTGATGAAAATGATTTTACAAACTGAAAGAGTATTATTCACTCTTGATCCGAGGAATAACTCGGAGTTCCATAATCTTGGACATTGACGGAACTCCGTAGGCGTTATAGAGAAAGATGACGCGCATCATGACTTTCATTAATAGGCATTATCAAATTTGGAATAAACATTCTAGTATTAAGTTTCAAAGATTATACTGATAATATTAATTGCTATAATAATATTTTCATATTATTGAATATTATAACTTATGATAAATCTCAATATTTCTTATCAGTTCTTATCATTCCAATAATATTTAAGCTTGATGTCGAGCTGGAATCAAATTTGTAAAATGAATAGACTGGCTAGAATAAGATACAGTTATATTCAAGCCTCTTTATCGTGATAGACTGGCTCTACTAGAATAAAATACATTAGGTAGTATTATCTCGATGCCATTTTCTTGGCTGACCTAAAATATAGAATGTGATGAAATAAAATGAAAACATTCTTTTTTAGGCGAAGTTAGGACTTTTTAGTTCTCTCTACCACTCAACCTTTGGAATTTGATCAAATCTGAATAGAGTCAAAGGAATGGTCCACTCTTATAATGTGAGATTATACTATGCATCCTATTGTATTAAGCGAAAAATTTCTGTATGTCTGTTTATATTTTCATATCTGGTTATTTTTATATCTGGTTATTTATGTTCAACGGATCTCGAAAACGGCTCCAACGATTCTCACGAAATTTGGAAGATAGTAGGTTAATGATTTAAAACTTCGATTGCACTAGGTCTCATCCTTGGGAAAACTCGCTGAACGACATTGAGAAGATAATTCATCCTTGTCTGAAACAGCTGAGACTTTCGTCGTCTGTGGATAGTAAAAAGTGAGCGAGTGATTCTGTGGTAAATCAAAGTATCGCATCCCCGAAATTCATAAGCTGACGTATAGCCAGCTGTAAAATATAAACACGGTCATTTTAGAGAGTTGTATTCTGTTTATCAATAAATAAGAATAACGAGAGGAGCTCGGTGCCCCGATATTGACTTGTAATGTGATTATAATGTTTGAAAGATGCATCACACTCCATAATCTCTGACCTGGCCATGACAATATTTTCAAATCTATAAGTTTTGATTAAAAATTGTCAATACGCTAAAAACCCATCATAATGCCCAAGTTCATTCTCCAATAACATTATTCTAATATGGTATGAGCAAGTTTTACATAATACATTGTAAAATAATGTGCTATCGGCAGACGTGGTGATTCACCTCTTGAAGAAAAGAATGAGTTCACAGTGAGCCAGTCTTCTTCCTGTTCAACTGGTCCACTTCATGCAGGCATGCACAATGCACCTACACACACACATGCATGTCAACCACACACTAATACTCACACGTACATGCTACACATATGTCTGCATACACTCACACATACTCAATTTGCACTTGTGTATCGAGAAATGCTCCATCACTCTGCATACACTCACACACACTCAATTCTCCCATTTGTGTGTTGTGTACAGAGAAGACTCAAGCATAAGTTCACAATCTGGGGAAGAAAATGAGTTAAGTAAACTAGTTCCTAAATAAAATGGTTACCTGGTTCAACAATATTCAGCTTCTTCCTTTCTTTCTCTACCATTTTTGGTAGAGAGTTAGTGGGGAGGATATTTTTAATATTCTTTCCGAAGAATGGACATTCATATGTCCAAAGCTCCGCCAATTTATGTAGATGCATAACAATATAATTATTATCTATAGTTATTATATTCCAAATGTCTTTTTCATATCATATACAGTTCAATAATTATTTTCTTAGTCTATATTTTGTAAATTCATCTATAATTTTGCTGTATTGTAAGCTATTGTATATAAGTGTATAAGCCAGTATATATTGTAATCTACATAAATAAAGTACTCAATCAATCAATCTTTCTCATCGATCTTTACCATCTCAATCTTTATTCTACTTTTGCTCTTCTGTACTTCCCCTTCGCAATCTACATTTTACTTCTGCTCTTTCGAAATCTTTTATTTATTTGTCTTACCATGCTCAATTCTGCAACAAGTTACATTTTTGTCCTATTCAACGATGAACTTCAACATCATCTGTATCATTTCCCTCGCCTCATTCTTTTCCCTCAGAGTATATTTTTATTTTGTTGTTCAGTTTTCCTCTCTTCCCTCTTTCTTCTTTATACTCTCATTTTGATTACTGTTGAATCACTCCTGTTAATTCCTTACTGTTTTTTTATCACCTCTCGTCTTCGTCCTATCTTGTCTCATTTGTCTTCTGTCCTCTTTTTTCTTTCTTGTTCTTGTTATTTTGATTTCCTTCATCTTCTTCGATGCCTATCTGATGCATAAGTGGGGGAAGGCTGACTCCCCTTTCTGTGAGTGTGGAGCAGCATACAAGGGTGCACATGAAGATTTCCTGGTGGCTAAACCAGCATCAATAGCCTACTTGAATACGCTGGGAGCATGCCTCTAAATTTCCAGGTCAAAAGTGACTAAGATATTTTCATTCGTTTTATATATGAATTTTCTATTGTTTTCTTTTTTCGAATTTTGTGATTATGAATGTGTTGTGTATACTGCCATACGCTAAATAAATAAAATAAAATTCCCATTCATTATGCCATATGAATAAAGTTGAGCATTTGCTTATACTTCTAAAATATGGAGCATTTGCTTCATTTTCTATGAATAAACGTTAGCAAAACCTTTTGCTCATGCTCATCAAAAAAATAGTTTGAGCATTTGCTCAAAAGTAAAAGCTTTTGCTCAAAATTGTATGAATAAACTGGAGCATTTGCTCAACTTTTGAAGCAAATGCTTCAAAAAAGGTGAGTCTAGCACTCTAACCACCATGTGTACCACCATGGTACACAGTGAGGTTTTCCCACAGCCCATGTGTACCATAGTGGTACACATGCAATAGTCACGTTCCAAGCATTGTGGTTGTTTCTGGAGCACAGATATAGTGCATTTCAATGGCTGTACTGATAGAGCTGGTCCCAGGGTAAAGTATTATGACTCTGGGTCGCGATTTTTTATTTTATTGTTTTCTCTATTGTAAAAAGAAAAAGTGGTAAATTTTCCATTGAAAAATATTATTTTGCTAAATAAAATAGAATATTCATGCTTGAATAGATCATCTCCATACTTTTAATCAGCTGCTCAAGCAGTTACCATGATTTAGAAGGCACAGAGCCAGTTTTATAGGTTATGTAAGTTATGTTCACAAGTTTTCATAAATATTGTGACTTCTTTGTCAAAGTGTATGTGTGGTAACAAAAGGTCCATGCTAATGTTTGTTCAAGTTTCTTTTTTATTCAAGTTATTTTATAAACAATGAGTGATAATGATAATGAAGGACTTTCTGATGAACAACTCAAAAGAATTTTGGAAGACAGTGATTTTGAGCTCAGTGAACTTAGTGATTTTGATAACTCTGATGTGGATCCTATTTATGAACCTGATGATAATGCTAGTGAAAGTGATATAAGTGATAATGAAACAATTATTCCTTCTAAATTACGAAGAGTAGAGCCTATTCCTGGACCTTCTAGTAGGCCTGATCCTTCTCCTGGATCTGCACAAGATTCAGATTCATCCCATGGAAATGAAGGACATAATCTACCAATTTTTCCACAGAATACAGGTAATAACGTACTGTTGCATGATGTTTCTCCAGCTGATGAACTGCATGAATTTCAATTTGAAGAGAGACCAGAATTTCGTGAACAACAAATCAATCAACTTGCAAATCAAAACCCAACTGTTCCACAGAATACCGGTAATGTAGTGTGGCGTGATGTTTCTCCAGCTGATAGACTGCATGAATTTCAATTTGAAGAGAGACCAGGATTTTGTGAACAACAACTCAATCAACTCACAGATCATAAACCAATTGATTTTTTCCTTTTATTTTTTGACAATGAAATTCAAAATATGCTGGTAGCAGAAACAAATCGGTATGCTGAACAACAGATTATAAAAGGTATGTGTGAAGAGACAATAAGTGAACATTCATTTGTGGCTAAATGGAGTGATACAAATCCAAATGAACTAATGAAGTTTTTTGGCCTCATTATTTGGATGGGACTTGACCAAAAACCCACACTCAAGGATTACTATAGTAATAAGATTCTATATAAAAGTGAAATTCCAAAAGTATGTGGTATCAGTAGAAATCGGTTTGAAGCATTGCTTCATTTTTTTCACATTCAGACAATGAACATTGCCCAATTGGAGACCGCTTATACAAAATATCTCCACTTGTTCAAATCCTCAATAGAAAGTTTCAAGACATTTGTACTCCAAGCAAAAGAGTGTGCATCGATGAGACAATGGTTCCTTTTCGTGGTAAGTTGAGCTTCCGCCAATACATACCTGGCAAGAGACACAAATACGGTGTGAAGCTATTCAAACTTTGTGTTGAGAATGGATTTACATATAAAATAAAGTATATGGTGGTCGTAGTGAACGCGATCCTGACAAACCTCTAGCCACATCTGTGGTAATGGATCTAATGGAACCACTTCTAGATTCAGGTCGAACGGTTTATACAGACAATTTTTATACAAGTGTGGGGCTGGCGCATGAACTGAATGGGCGGCAGACCCATTTAGTTGGAACACTCAGGCAGAATAGAAAACTCAATCCAAAGTCGATAATTATTCACAAATTGAAGCGTGGTGAGATGAAAATACAAAGAAGTAGCACTAATGTTGTCATTGGAAAGTGGAAGGACAAGCGAGATGTCTTATTTCTCACCACTACAGAGATCCAAGAATGACTGAAGTACAAACAAAAAGAGGAATTATTTATAAACCTACTACAATCGTTGATTACAACAAAGCTAAGGGGTTTATAGATATTTCCGATCAGAAGGCATCATATAGTTCTCCAGTACGCCGTTCCATAAAAGGTACCGGAAAATTGCCATGGAACTATTGACAAGCACAACTATGGTTAACGCCTTGGTTGTGTTCCAATCTGTAACCGGAAAAATATGAGCATAACTGAATTTCGCGAAAGTGTGGTGTGTGCTTTACTAATACTGATGCTCGACAAGCACAAAATCCTAACAATGAACATTTTTTGGAAGAGAAGGAGAAACGAGGAAGATGTTCAACTTGATAAGAAATACAAAGAAGAGGAAGGACGTGCCGCAGCCATGAAAAAGCATTGAGGGTTCACACATTTTGTCCAAATTGCCCAGATGATTTATTATTCATGTGTACAAAATGTTTTTTTCAACTGCACTCATGCAAAGTGAAGTAAAATAAATATGTGTTGTTCTCTTCCAACACCACTTGTGTAATGTAAAGTTGTAAATAATATGTTGTTCTATAATGTGAACAAAATTTTTTTTTTCTAATCCATTCTTGAAAAATAAGGGTTTGAAAAGTTATTTCAAATTTTTTGACAGTATTTGTAGTAACTATAGTGATGTGAGTATGCATTTTCAGTTGTGTACCAACTTGGTGCACATGGTCCCTGGTGAAAAAACATCGTTTTTCTTCTACACATACCATGTGTACCCATTTGGTACACACGTTTTTTTTATGTAATTCATACTCACACTAACTTTTTGTACATAGGGCATCTCTTACAAAGCTATTTTATAGAGGAAAACACAAAAAAATTACCCTGGGCCACCGGTAAAGTTCACAAATTTATAGCTGGTCGTTAGAGTGCTAGTCTAGAGCAGCTTATCACCTTTTGCTCATAGTAAAATGGCTCAACTAATACGTATGAGGAAGAGGAAACTATACCAGATACTATCACAACCAATAGTGTAGAACTATAAAACTCTTTTTAGATTCAACCATGATATATATATCACCATTATTCCTACAAAAGAGTAAATACAAAAGCTACCTGTTATAAAGATAGCGATCACAAAATAGGAAATAGGCATTTAAGAATATGAGGGTGTAGACGATTATAAGAAGGCTATTGATATTATAAGAATATGTTGAAGATTATTATAGAGATGACATTTTTTCACGCTATTTTTCAAAATTCTAAACTCAACTACCTAAAACTGTATTCATAAATAGAAAACAGAGCAGACGACGCAAACACAAGCGGTGCCCCCTGTTTGCATATTTAGCGCTTCCGTGAGCTATAAATACAAATTAAGGCTACAAAAGCGAATCAGCTGATGAAAAATCTTTAAAATACGTGAGCATTTGCTCCAGAGTTCAGGAGCATAAGGTAAGAGTATAAGGTAAGCTTATTCATATAAAAATGAGCAAATGCTTTTGCTTCTACCTTTTGCTTATGAGCAAAACCTTATGCTCCATGCTCTTGCTCTTGCTTTCGTTTTATTCATATGGGCCATTCTCTTTCTCAGGGTACATTCCGATTCAAATTCTTCTACTTCTCTTTCATACATATCTCTCACTTATTCTGCTCCTTCATTCCTCTTTCTTCCACTGTATCCTCTTCCTCGCAGAGCGTCTTTCTCTCTATGCCCCATAAAGCGTCTTTTATTCTACCCTTTCTTTATTCATCTCCTTCCTCTCAACTAATCTCTACTTTTTTGGTAGAGAGTTAGTGGGAAGGATATTCTAAATATTCTTTCTGAAGAATGGACATTGATATGTCCAAAGCTCCGCCAATTCATGTAGATGCATTAGAATATTATCTATCTTATCCGTATATCGTTATTTCAAACTATATAGTTATTTTCATATCATAGTATGCAGTTCAATAATTATTTTCTTAGTCTATTATTATGTGAGTTCATCTATAAGTTTGCTGTATTGTAAGCTATTGTATACAAGTGTATAAGCCAGTATATATTGTAATCTACATAAATAGAGTACTCAATCGATCAATCCCATTCATAATTCATTCCCTTCTCTTCTGACTTTCTTACCTCCTTCTTCACCTCCTCCTCCTCCTCCTCCTCCTCGTCCTCCTCCTCCTCCTCCTCCTCCTCATCCTCATCCTCTTCCTCCTCATTCTACTCCTCCTCCTCCTCCTCCGGATATGTATCCTCCTTTGGATATGTCCAAAGCTCCGCCAATTTATGTAGATGCATAACAATACAATTATCTATAGTTATTATATTACAAATTGCTTTTTCATATCATATACAGTTCAATAATTATTTTCTTAGTCTATATTATGTGAATTCATCTATAATTCTGCTGTATTGTAAGCTATTGTATATAATTGTATAAGCCAGTATATATTGTAATCTACATAAATAAAGTACTCAATCAATCAATCAATCCTCCTTCTTCTTCTTCTTCTTCTTCTTCTTCTTCTTCTTCTTATTCTTCTTCATCACCTTCTCCTCAACTTCATCGTGCTCCTCTCCTTCCTCCTCATTCTCCACTCTCTCCTCATCCTCCTTCTCATTTTCCCCGTCATCCTTGATCCACTTTTTCTACTCTTTCTTCTTCTCCACATCCTTGCTCCTCCCTTGCTGTCAAAAGTGTTCGTCCAATATAAACAACAAACATACACAAATATTGTTGCATACCATTCTCCCAAACAACCATATAATAATACATGCACGGTATCAAATAACACATTTGTTTCTATGCTTCATAACCATTTAATATACATATTATACTTTATATAGATATATCCATATTATACATTTACCTCCATCAACATATCATATGCGCCATAACCCAACAGAGCAAGGTTGATAAATTTCCAATTCTCAACTTTGTTGAATAGTGTGTTTATAATCGATAAATCATCAAAAGTAAGATCAACCACGATCTGTCATTATTGTTTGAATGGAAAAACATTGGTGTAATTCTCAAGCACGTATGACAGTTTTATGTGAATCTCACCATCATATCTTGAAACTTCTACTGTCAGTATTGGTTAAACAAAGGGTGCTTTGATGTTATTAATGAGAAAATCTGACAATTTCCTATGAATTTCTCTAGAATAACACAAGACAGGCGGCGTTTGTGACTACCGAAAACATGAAATTTTTTTGGCCCACTAGTTCTCAAGTTACATCAACTATGGTTGGAGTCGAACTTTCAGTATTCCTCAGAAATAACATTGATGTTCCCCATTTAAACAATGCTGTCAGTTAGAAGTGAACGTCGTCACTATAGAATAGTGTTACAGCTACTAAAAACAGCGTAGCACAATGGAAAACAGCGAATTAATGACTGGATTTGGGAACAGCTTGTCAGAATGACGGGATACGTTAATTTATATTGGTAGTATGGGAAGGAGAGGTGATTGTGGTGAGGGGAGAAAAGATAGTGGATAGAGGAGGATGAGTGATGGGTAGATTTGAAGAATAGATAAAGATGATAAGGGGACAAAGACCGACAGTACCCATAATATATAAACTATTTTTTGGACATGTTAGGCTAGCTTCACATTCATTCGGTTCGTTTCGTTTTCGGCAAATTCCGATAACTTAAGTGTGAAACGGTAATTAGGTTTGAATTCGGTACCGAATAGAAACCGCATAGAACCGAACGCCCACTCAACTCTAATAAATTCCATCAAGTTTCAATTCGTTGCTAGCGAGAGGCTACTTTCACACACTTTCGGTTCGGTTCGGTTTGGCTCGTTTTCGGCAAATTCCGATAAGTGTGAAACGGTGATTCGGTACCGAATAGCAACCGCATAGCACCGAACGCCCCCTCGACACGAATAGGTTTCATCATATTCGAATTCGTTGCTAGGGAAACAGGGAAAAACAAAGTCTTTTTTACACACGCTTGCCTTTTTTGTTTTTATTTCAACCTAATACCGTGATTATCTGTTTCAAAATTTTCCAAGTCAAAATCATATGGTCAATTCATTTCTGTTAGTTCACAGGAACATTTTTTCTCAATGGATACTTTGCTAAAAAAATATGAAAGATATAAATTAAAACTCTTAAATAAATTTTTATTTTTTCACGAATATTACATGATTTTATCAATGGAGGGAAGAGATGAAGTTTGTATACCATGTGTCAAAACAAGGAAAAAATTTTCAATTAAAAAAAATAATCTCTCTGAAAATTGAAAATAATCCCAAAATTAACATAATCAAAAAGAAACTATTCATATAATTCACAATTATTTTTAATTAACTTTGAAATTTTGTTGTTCAATGAATAACAATTTAACACCAGCTGTTATATTCAAATATACCAGCATGAACTGTGTAAATTCAAACACAGCTGTGTTTGAGAAGAAAATACATAATTAGAACCGTACGAATTAAAACCTGACATGTATGAAAGCCTCATTCGTTTTCGGTAACGAACCGAACCGAATGAAACCGAAAGCGTGTGAAGCTAGCCTTATTCAGTATGAGAATTTGAGAATAGAATAGTTTTGGGTAATGCCTGTTTTTCTCTCCTAATCATATTTATATGATTAATTATTGTATCCACAATTGAATAAATAAATACAGAGATCTGTTGATAGAATGTATTACATGTGAACGGGAAGAAAATAAGGTTAATAATAGTGAGGATATGAAGATGGATAATAGAATGAAAGAGATCAGAGAATGAGGGCCAAAACAAAAGAGGCGTTTTCTCAGACGAATCGGCATGGAACGACATGACAGGAAGCTCTGCGATTGGC
>NC_052504.1:10224903-10267306 GCF_014356525.2 Nilaparvata lugens
TGGAAAAAGATAGATTCAGTATCCAAAAACAGAGAAGAGAAAGGCTAAAAAATGAAAGAGAAGAGACAACAGTAGACATATAAAAAAATAAACAGTGGGAGAGTGGAATTTTAAAGTGGTGATACTTTATCGTAAAGAGGAATAAGATGGAGAGGAGGAAGAATTAGAAAAACAAGAGAGAAAAACGAAAGCTACAATGAAAAGAGAATAAAAATAAAATAGGAGTAGGATAATTATGAACTTATGGTGAAACAACAAACAGGACACATGGGATGAAAGAGAATCAAAATATAAGAGACAGAAAACAAAAATACCAGGAGAAATGAACGAGAATAAAGAATGAGAAAGACAAACCCAGAATGTGAGAGAAGTAGGAAAGATGTTGAAGAAAGAAGAGAAAAAATCAGCTTTCAAAAGAAAATCTGTCAAACAGCTTCTCATTTCTAGATTATCCTTCGATCTGCTTTTCCTTCTCTCACTCAATTTCTCTTTCTCTCCCGCTCATCATCTCTCTTCTCTCCTTCTTCAATTTATCCTCTCTTTCTTCTTGTCATAATTTGCAGTCTAGCTTTACGATGCGTTGCACTGTAATTAAAATCAGAGCTGCAGTATTTGCGTGTGTACACTAATGAACCACCATTAATATTTTCCATGCTTATTTTTCGTGCCAAATATGACAACGATATCATATTAATTATTGTCAGTTATTCCCGCTTGTCAATAGTGGCATGTAATGATACCGCTCCTAAAAAATCAATTACAAATACCAGCGCTTCTGGATGTCAGTATTAAATGAAGGCAAAATCTTTACAGTGTTTTCAACAGATGAATAAAGGATTTTATCATTATAAATATTAGATAAAAAGTCCAAGAAATTGTCAAAAACTTGGCAATTCGTAAATATTGAAGACGATATTAAAGACGATTTTTCAATTCTATTCAATGATAAAATTTCTCCTTTTTTGAGTTGTTGAGAAGTTGAAAATGTGGTGATTATTCATATGAGAAGATTCAATTGTCAAAAACTACAGATTTTATTAAAATGATATTTCATTTCATTTTAAAATGAAATTTCATTCAAATAAAATCTGTAGTTTTTGACAATTGAGTCTTCTTATATGAATTAATTACCACATTTTCAACTTCTCAACTACTCAAAAAAGGAGAAATTTTATCATTGAATAGAATTGAAAAATCGTCTTCAATATCTTCTTCGATATTGGTAACTTAAAATTCAAGACTATTATCATACCTAAGAATATTGGGTTCGATTATTATTGTGCTAAATTAAAACAAATCATTCTGAAGGTGTCAGAATGAGTCAGTCGCGGTGTGGAATTCAGTTTCAATCGATACCGCTACTCAGCCGATAGTGATAAAATAGTTATTTGTGCAACTAGTGCGCAAAGTGACAGTTTGCTGCACCGAAAGAAACGTTTATTTACGTGGCTTCTTGAGTGCAACAGAGGAACTTTGCGCACATATTTCACATTTAATTTTTCCTACAGTTACCATTGAATATGAGAAGTGGTTGATTGAATGATTATGGGTAAAAGATGGCTGAAATCCATCAAATGTCTGTGTGTGTGTGTGTGTGTGTGTGTGTGTGTGTGTGTGTGTGGGTGTGTGTGTGTGTGTGTGTGTGTGTGTGTGTGTGTGGTGTGTGATGCTGTTATTAATAGCAAATTTAATTCATTTAAAAATATTAATAATCCAATTGAAGTTGAAAATTCTCAGCCAAAGTTCTCATTTTTATTCATTCAATAATCAGAAAAAATACAGATGGAACAAAAACTTCACATTCAAAATACAGGCCAACAACTTGTTGGCTGAACACAACAAGATGGCTGAACCGACAAGCGCGCGACCTAGCGGGAAGAATAGTACCTAAGTTTGGTTTATCCAGCTAAAAATTACTGAAAAACGATTCAGAAATTTAGACTTTTGCTCAAATTAACGAGAAAAAATGCTCAAAGTAAACTGAAAAATATTTATCAATAGAAAAGAACTATTATTTATTATTTAATGATGAGAATTCGTAAATGATGATTTAGATGAACATTATTCTTGTTTTGGATTTCTAGATTGGGATTTTATCATAAATGTAGGGTAGCCATTGAAATGATTCTTATCTAAATCTAACCACAGTCATTTTTACCAACTTAATTTTGGTTTTCGTGCACTAATCCTCCATATTACCCACCAACTATTTTGTGTTGCCATGTTGCAAATCTGGAGTGCAGAAAAAAATTTTCCCGCACTAGAGCGGAAAAGTGAATCTTTGCGTTCTGTAATCAGTGCAGGAATCATCACTTTTCAAGGTAACTGTAGGAAAATATAATTATGTCATCCTGGTGAACGAAAATCGAAACGAAACCGTCCTTTACAATGTGTTTGTAATATAAAGGTCGATTGTGATCGAAACCTTCACTGAAAGCTGAATATTGACTTGACCGTTCTGTTCGTACCCTTGGAAAGGAAATTTAGTAAAAAAAAAAACGAAATAATGAGACTTTCTTGTATAACCTATGTATTTTTCAATCATTCCTTAATCTGCATCCAATCAGTGACAATGGTAAACTTTTTGTTCTTTTAGTTTAGTTTTGTTGTTTAGTGGAAGAACTACAGAAATCTCCACCAAAAAGATACCTTATTCATTAAAGAAACAAGCAGTTGCTTCAGGAACTCTTGTTCCTTCGGCAAGCCTTAGAGAGAGACTATAGATCTCTCCCCAATTTTTCTCTATGACAATTATTTCAAAGTCAGTGGAGGGATCCACTAGGTCACACAACGTCGACCAGTCACGTGCGAGTACACTACTTGACAGCCACACTTAACCACGCCCACAGCTCGCTCTCTTTGGCTAAAGGCTTTACGTCAGCATTTCAACTATATTTTTACGAAGCTATTTTTCGTGTCAGTGAGGAATAATCGTTGGAATTTAAAGTGCGTGCAATCATGAGTGGAAGCTGTGATCAGCAGTCTTAATTATTGTTATATTAAGAGAAAAACATTTTTCAAAGAAACAATGTCACGAATAATAGAATATTCTTGTAAGTTTCAGTAGTACACGTTAGTTGAATTCGTGGCTAGAGCACAAGATTTCTTTTTCCAGTCACGCCAATTATTTAACAACAAATTATTTATTTATTTTATTTTAAAATTGTTGTTAATTGGTAAATAAATTTGATTTGATTTGAATAGCTCGCAACTTCTCACAATTTTTGTATCATGACAATTGTAACAAGATATCTAGATTACTGTTATTTGAGTTTCTTGTTTAAAGAGTGAATAAGTTTTGATCCTTGACAACATTGTACATTCTGATTCAGAGCGAAAGCAAAATATAATTTGTATGCTTTACGATTGAACCTCTTTTAAACTTGATTTTCTATACATTTAATTCTTGTAACATCTTGTCCCTTGAAACTAGTATTGAACTTGGAGTATTAAGACAGTTCTAAATTGTCTAGTAGTAGTCCATTATGAATTTGAAGCTGATTACGACAACTGATAATCTACGATTTATTGGTGAATTTAATAATCTGATAGCTCGTGCCTGTCATATCCTAAAAATAATAATTCATCTTATTTTAAACTCCAATTGGCCGTCTCTTTAGATGTTCTACATACTTTTTTTACTTTTCTGAACTACACTTGAACGTAAAACATCTTTAATTCATTGATCTTATTTCCTCAACAACCATACATAATATTCTAGTTCTTTTTAAGTTCTCCGAGATAACTTTTTAATGTTTCTCTACATGATAATTTCTGATTTACTTTATTGGTTCCAGTATTGCCTTATCTGAAACTGAGATCTTAAAATCGCTTATTCCTCTCTACCAACTTTCCCATATCTCTCTCTATCATACACCTACTCCCCCTTAACAACCTCTCTTTTCCTCTATTATTCTCGTCTCCGTCTCGTCCTCACACTCTCTTTCTAATTTTTATTTCTCTCATCTTGCCCATAACTCTCTCTATCACACACTCTCTACCCCTTATTACCCTCTCTGTCCCTCTCGTCACCATCTTTCTCTCGCTCTCTTTATAATTGTTTCCTCCTCCCTCCAACATACATGCACATACCACTTGATCACCATCAATATTCTCATCTCATACGAGATCATATATGATAGAGAACTCGATTTTTGATATCATAATTATATTCATCATGTTTTTCATCGTACACGTACCGTATATTAACCGAATAAGTTTTAACTGTTATGAAATTAACCTATACGCAACTGAATCGAGTTCAATATTAATTTTCCTACATAGATATAATTTTCTTCAGTGGAGCTCATTTCAAACTGTCAGCACTCCTTGTGAATAACGTCAATCCTTCCCATTCAAACAATGCTGACAGTTTAAAGTGAATCTTACTACAGATATACATAGATATAATTTTATTCTCATCAGAAAACTGATAATCGATCTTGTCCGTTATTGGCTTCATTCTGAGATGCTACATTATTTTGAAATTGAATTAATCTCTCTTTGCCTTATAAGCATTGAAGTCAGTCTTCTACATTTTATAGAGGCGGGTCAACTTCGACATTTATTATAAGTTGTACTTATTTGGCACACAGGTTGCTGGTTGCTTCGATGTACATCAACCGAATACTGTTTTTGATTTGAATGTATATGCACCAGCAGTTGTCTTCTACTGAATGGGATTCAGAAGAGAAGTAGTAATAAAAATGGTTGATGCGATGAATAATTCAGAAGTATTTTATTATTTGCAGTCCTCATGTTTCATGTTTATTCGTGGATTTTGAGTAGCATATAAGTAACTTTAGAAGATTGATGTGATTCGTGTATTTTGGGTTATAGGCTACTAAGATAATTGTTAGTTATTAGGATTTATCAAGGTGATAGGACAGAATAAGCAGAATATTTCATTCATTTATTGACAATGTAGAGTTTTAGACAATGGGAGAAGATTCGACAGGCATTTGTCCAAAACTGCTCTTATTCATACATCACGCAAGCTCGAACAAACATACTTATATGACTATTATTGAACGAAAATCCAGAGTTAATAAATGCTGTCAATCACTCCGAAGACGTCTGCATTAATTGCAAAACATATTGACAACAGGGTGAACAGTGAGAAGGTAATAGGATGAAAGCTTCTTTCCAAAAGTTATTTGCCAGTCCAGGAATCGAACCTGAATTCTCAGCCAAAGCCATCACAGCATTCAACTTTGAATTTTCAAATGATTTTTTTCATAAGCATTTGAACAATTGCAATTTCTCATGATTCCTCGTCTTATAACAATGATCTATCATTATGACACATTATTTCAAATGATCAAATAATATTTTTCAGATTATTTCGAAAATTCTAATTTCAGCTATTATGGTGTGGCACAGTATAAAATTATTTTGGACATTCTCAAAATTGGATGCGAATATTTCTGTTATCACATAATATATATATTTAAATGAATTTGGATCTAGAAATCAATCTGAACATAACTTTATTTTTACGGAAATAAGGCCCGTATGTAGACCGGTATGCAGATACTCGGTTTAAACGGAGAAATGTCAGCTGTTCATTTAAACCCCGTATGAAACTCATTATAATAAATGCAACCATATCTACAAGTAAACGTGCTTTAACGTTAAACCATAGAGAAACAATAGCGTAAGTAGATATCCCATGGTATAGGGAATTTATGTCGCAATTTTTACTGTTATCTCAAGCCGACTATTGTCAACTTTTACTGTTTTGTTGGGGTGAGAGTGTATGAACGGCACAATCTGAGAGACTACCAGCGTCACACAGCTGCATGGGAGAAAACTACGTGAACTATCGGCTTGGGAAACAGAAAAAGTTCCGACATAAACGCCCTATACCATGGGATATCTACTCATGCTATCGTTTCTCTATGGTTAAACGTAGTGTTAGCACATGATCCTTAACTGGGTTCACACTAAAGTTATCAACAAAAATGTTGATCCTTATAGATCCTATTAGAATATAACTTATCATACACATGATGAACATAAATGTGTTTGTCAAGTTCCGTTCAATCTAATAGAATCTAAAAGGATTAAGTTATTAACATTTTGTTAATAGCTTTGGTGTAAACCCAGCTTTAGAATTTAATTCCCTCATAGAATAGAATTATCAATATACTAGCCGTCAGGCTCGCTTCGCTCGCCATATCCGTCTAGCAAGGGGGCTCCGCCCCCTGGACCCCCGACTGGATCGTCCAAGAATGAGATCAGCAGGCTCGCTTCGCTCGCCTGCATTTTTCATTTAGGATTTTTATCATATGTTAGGACGATCCAGTCGGGGTCCAGACCCAACGTCTGGCTAAACGGATATGGCGAGCGAAGCGAGCCTGATGGCTAGTAATATAATATTTCCAGGAATAGCTCCGATTGAAGTAGCAGTGCCCAATCAATTTTTCCGCGATAAGTGTATTTCAATCTTCAACTTGGTGCCAACCTAACAAAGTCAACTCAACTTAATGCCAACCTGACAAAATTATTAATTTAGTTACCAGTTAACAACTGTCTCGAAGAGGTACTCTCTCTAGATTATAGTTCTATATTAACATAATTATGGTATGACCTTTTTTCAATTATGATTAAGAGAATAAGAAGAATATACATGCTAAAAGACGAACTTTCAACCCTTAAAAACCATCCTTAGAGTTAAAATATTGCCAAAAGATTGCTTAGTGCGCCTCTTAAGGGTCAACTGAACATACCTACCAAATTTGAACGTTTTTGGTCCGGTAGATTTTTAGTTCTGCGAGTGAGTAGTCAGTCAGTCAGTCAGTGAGTGAGTGCCATTTCGCTTATATATATAGATCAGACAGCATCGATACTTTCTGTCATAGAATAAAACAGTTTCTTCTCATAAAAGTTTCTTTTCATATATAAATAGATCAGATAGCATCGATACTTTCTGTCATAGAATAAAACAGTTTCTTCTTAATCGGCTCATAGTAAGCGATGAGATATTGGCTTTCGAACAAGACGTTCCTCTCAGATCAGTAGTCTGCCGAGTATGATGGATGACCTGTCGATATCCTTCCAAGCCCATGTTGAGTTATGCTGTGATTTGATATGCTATGCGGTCAGTTGGTTGCAAGAACGTGCCTTGCAGAATAGTGGTGGATGGTGGATCGACCGTCGATACGAGATTGGCGTGGGTTGCAATTAAGTGGTTAGAACGGTCCGTCAAGATGTCGGAGGGCTGGGTTAGATCTGGTTGCAAAGTTTTTGATTGCTGTAAAGATGATATGCTTCAGATTTGGAAGAGAAGTGCTGCATTCAAACTCTACAAATTATCTGGAATGAAACAAGTCAAATACTCAAATAGCACAATTCATATATACAGAGATAGACTATTACTTTCTTTGCCATATTACACTAGGTAAGGAGAGTATTGCTTTCCGAAAAAAATTAAGGCACCCCAATTTCTAAATTTCTATACATTTCTAGGTCCCCTGAGTCCAAAAAGGTGGTTTTTGGGTATTGATCTGTATCTGTGTGTGTGTGTGTGTGTGTGTGTGTGTGTGTGTGTGTGTGTGTGTGTGTGTGTGTGTGTGTGTGTGGTGTGTGTGTGTGTGTGTGTGGTGTGTGTGGTGTGTGTGTGGTGTATGAGTGTATGTGCGTCTGTGTACACGATATCTCATCTCCCAATTAACGGAATGACTTGAAATTTAGAACGTAGGGTCCTTACAATACAAGGATCCGACACGAACAAATTCGATCAAATTCAATTCAAGATGGCGGCTAAAATGGCGAAAATGTTGTTAAAACATGGTTTTTCGCGATTTTCTCGAAAACGGCTTCAACGATTTTGATTAAAGTTATAACTGAAATAGTCATCGATAAGCTCTATCAACTGCCACAAGTCTCATATCTGTAAACATTTCAGGAGCTCCACCCCATCTATGCAAAGTTTGATTCTAGATTCTCAATTATCAGGCTCCAGATACAATTCAAACGGAAAATTTCGAGTGGAAAAGATTGAGCATGAGAATCTCTACAATTAATATTCAGTAACATTTTCACCTAAAATTGAAAATAAGCTCGAAATTCGAGAAAATGTGATTATCTAATTGCAAACTGTTGGCAACTGTTGATTCTATTAAATGATTCACTATGAAGAGATAGCAGACCTCGTGTGACTCCAGCGTTATTGCCCTGTCACCAGCTGGCTCAAATCTTTGAATAGTAGACTTGAGATGCGCGGGAACACTATCGTCAGGTGATCAATTTTCATAACGGCAAGGAAAGTTGTGTGAATGCGCCATACCAGATTTTTTATTTAAGTTTATAGCGATAGACTATCTATAACAAAGGAATGCACAATATGGATAATATACATACTATACACAATATAAAACTCATGAACAGAATGTAAAAGAAGATTGATTTCTGTTGGTGGATGAGAGGGTATGTAAATACTCAAATATATAGCAAATTTTATAGACCAGAGATAGATTATTTATTCATAGGGATAGACTATCAATAACAGAGGAATGCACAATATCGATAATATACATACTATACACAATATAAATCATGAACAGAATGTAAAAGTAGATTGATTTCTGTTGGTGGATGAGAAGGTGCGATTGGATAAAATGTTGTAACGTGTCAATAAGTGACAATCACATGTTACTTGGAGCAGTTACTCAATGCGGCGTATTGAACATGATATAATCATGGCCAAAAGTTTTCAAAAATAATATATGCAGCAATGGAAAAATGATTGAATAGTAATATTATATGGTTTCTGTTATGTTTGGACGTGGAGAGTTGAGGTTAGAACATGTTAACGTGTTGGGATTGATTTTATTTACAAGACTATGTGCGAAGCTTCTACCTCATATCAAAGGTTCCTATTCTAATAATAATTCAAATTTTGATTACATATTTTTTTCCTTTTCCTTTTTCCCTTTTCTTTCGTCCAGGTACCCTCAGAAGAAGGGAGTTTATTACAGAAAATATAACAAAAAAATGAAAAATAGACTCATAAAAAGAAATCTTACAAACAAAAACTGGAGAATATTAGGCAAAGCAAGAATGACAAATGATAAGAAAGTTCCTATTCAGTGGGAAATTTATAATTGATAATAATCTTTTTCTGCCAAATAAATACATATTACAATTCATTGTAGATATATTAGAGAATCATTCATTAATTCCTTTGAAATAATTAGATAATGGAAATCAAATTTAAACAAAAGAAAAAAAAACAATTTTAATACACTATTGGCATCACCCAGCATAGGAAAAACCCTGTCCGCTGAGTGAGAGCATCAATTCAAAACAAAGTAAGCTAAATGAAACAAAAAAGAAACCTAAGTTTCTTTTTCAAAGCAAAATTCCACTCACTCATTTTTCTTTCAGTTTTTTGTAACTAAATGATTGCCAAAATAATGAAGGCCTACTCGACGGTGGAAAAGATAAATTCCTTTTGGTTGAGTTCGCAACTGTTTGCAACTCTTGTAGATTTAGGACCAGGAAGGTACTCATGAGATAAATCACGAGGACGTTTGTCACTTCTTCTACCTATCTTTTCACTGCTCTGATATAATTGACTATCTCCTGTTATATGGGATGCCAATAACTAACATTTCGAGGACAGATAGGAAGACAAATGAAAAGGAATATTGTAACTTCTACCAGTACAACTAGAGCTATGATAAACCATCTATAACAGTGGGATGCAAATATTCTAGATTGATTTCAGGCTTGCTAGAATCTACAATAGACTGGGAGTTTAGGCTTGCTTGAGGACGCGCGTGCCTTGAAGCGTGACTTGGCGTCCTTTCACCGTCGCGTCGCGTCGCGTTGCGCTGTTGCCAATTGGTGCGTGACGCTGACTGAAAAACGCAAATCAACGCGTATATTGACATGGTTTGGTCGCAAGCACCCACAAGATTGAGCTAGATTTAAAAGAAATCTGGAATAAGATGGAACGAAACATACTAGTAGTTCTGTAAACAGTAGACCTAACGCAGTATTCTCATCTACAAGTACCTGATTGAAACTATAGACCTTATGGAAATACAGCAATAGACTGGCTTCTCCACACATCTGTGTAATCACTTGTCAGCTGATTTATGATGAATAATTCTATAGTCTGATTTTTACTGTAATATTGGCGTATGAAGGAGGCTCCTTTATCCTTGTATATTATCCTTGAAATGCAAAATTCCCAAAAACCTTGTATATACGTCGACGCGCAATTTAAAAAGGAACATACCTGTCAAATTTCATGAAAATCTATTACCGCGTTTCGCCGTAAATGCGCAACATAATATGAACATATAAACATTTAAACATTAAGAGAAATGCCAAACCGTCAACTTGAATCTTAGACCTCACTTTGCTCGGTCAATAAACATAGTTTATGAATTAATGAATTTATCTATTTGCCGAAAACAAAATAAAGAAAAAGTTTACAAGAAATTGATAGATATAAGCTACAGCATTTTACTTGAATACATACATGAGAATTAAGGAACTGTTAATTTATTAAATTTTTTAATGATTCAAGATGTCCATTTTGAAATACAATATGATAGTTTTTCACAGGAGTTTCATCTTGAAATACAATATAATAGTTTTTCAGAGAAATTCCATCGCTGACTGGTCAGTTTGATTATTTTGAAGGTCATTTTAGCTACTTGAAGAAGTGCTTGATCAATTCCGCGGAAAAGTACTTCTATTCTTATATAAATCCCTCTTACAGAATAGAATATGTATTTATTTCACAGAAAAACAAATAAAATACGGCACAACAATAAGTTGATAGTGGACCGACTTATCCATAAAGCTTGCACATGATAAATATGAGTAGTTATAATATTATCCTCTGCAAAACAAAATTACTACAAACAAAACACATTAATACATTTCTTTTATTGTCCTAATATAAATGCATCTTCCGTAGAATATTAACGTCTTTTAAGTACAAACCCAGATTAGATTATGCATGAAGATGTGCTTTATATCCTTTACTAATAACGGTAACCTCTATTCTGATAATGAAAGTAATCTAGTATATAGTATAGTGGGTAGGAGTATAGTAAAAATCTGCTGTGGTACACTCTCACAACTTTTCTTGCTCATTGAACTGCACAGTAAATTATACAAAAATAAATTTATTAAAATTATACAAATCATAAATTGAACTGCACTGTCAACCTCATTCTTAAATGAGAATAATTTAGGGGAATAACATAATGACGATTGGCGGCTACATATTTGAAACTATGATCAGACTACTGCGTATAAGTGTATATATAATTATTGTTTTCAGAGTACTTTTTCCTTTGTGTAAATTGTAAAATTCGATTATGTTTTTCAAAACAGTCGTCAAAACAGCTGTTCTACAGATGAAAAATATCTCGACTATGTGTTCTTCTTATAAACTGCTCTACCTACCTACCTCATGCACGAGAAGGAGGTTACAAGGTCCATTTCTCAAGGATACGGTGGACCCCCCATTAGTTTCCCTGGAAGAAGACTCATGCCAGTTGATAGAAGTAGATACAACATATTGTGGGGATGGACGGGTTTTTTTGCGCAAACTCCCCCCTCCCCCCTCCCCCACCACCCTGCAAACTCACCCTTCCCCTTCCCACTCTCCCTCCCCCTCTCCCCCCTCTCCCCCTCTCTCTCTTATCTTATCTTATCTTATCTTATCTTATCTTATCTTATCTTATCTTATCTAATCTAATCTAATCTCTTCCCTTCCACCAGTGAAGGTGAGGGTGATGAAAAGAGATATCTTTCTCTCACTCTCTCTCTTTCTAAAAATAGATTTCCCCTTCCCCTTGTCCAGTGGAGGTGAGGGGGTTGAAAAGAGAGAGATATATCTCTTTCTCTCTTTCTCTCCCCTTCCCCTTGCCCAGGTGAGGGAAAAAAAAATTTCCCTTTTTGGAGGAAAAATTCCCTCTCTATACTGACAGATTAAAGTGAATCCATATTTCTACATCTAATGCTATACTGACAGATTAAAGTGAATGCTAGATGAGGGAAAAAATAATTTCCCTTTGAGGGAAAAATTCTCTACTGTCAAATTAAAGTGAATGCATATTTCTACATCTAATGCTATACTGACAGATTGAAGTGAATGCTAGATGAGGGAAAAAAATCCCTTTTGCTATACTGTACTAGTGAATCCTTTTTGCTATACTGTCAAATTAAAGTGAATCTGTATTCTCTACTGTCAAATTAAAGTGAATGCATATTTCTAATGCCTTATAATAATGGTTTGCTTTGCACCTGACTAGGTGCAATTGAGAATTCATTGAAACTTGTGCAATCAAAATTCTCACTCATTTTTGATCTTATTAGCTTGAGCGATTAGAGCCAAGTGTGTGTGCTCAATGAAAGTACATCGCGTGCTACGACGCCCACTTTCCTTATCAACATGTTGATGGTATTAACTTAATGGATAAGAACGTGTGCTACGCGGGCTTTCCTTATCATGATGGTGATGTCAAACACTTAATGCCAGTCTCAAGAGAGAGAGAGAGCAGGATACGCCCCCCTCGCTTCTCACAAGTAGCAGACAGAGATTGCCAGATGACATGGCCCCATGCGTTATCTCTTATTCTCAAATCACCATATTTCTAAATTCCTTTTTGCTATTACAAAAGCCATGACAAAAATCAGACATAAATTCCTTTTTAATCCCGTCTTCCTATACTGCCAGTTAAAGTGAATCCATATTTCTACATCTTTATACTGAGTGAATCTGTTACATCTAATAACTTGTACTGTAAAATTAAATTGATTGCAAATTAATACAATTGGTTTGCTTTCTGCCCGACAGTTAAGAAAAATTTCAAATTTAATTTATTCATTTAATGAGAATTCATTAAAACTTGTGCAATCAAAATAACCAGTCATTTTTTCGTCTTATCAGCTCGAACAATTAGACACACCTCCTGCAATTAACTTAATGGAATTCGAGGCATGCTACACTTTCCTTATCTAATGATGATACATAGTGAAATCCAGCGCACGCGTCAAGGTTATAGAGAGAGAGAGAAATTGTGATACGCCTCCTATGTGTTTTAGACAAGCAGCAGACTGACTTGCACCCAAGTCGAGCCCCTGGCACGTTGCCATATCTACCGCTTTTCCTCTATTGCGAAAGCCATGTGAAGAGAGAAATCAGATGTGAGTTCCTTTTTAATCCGCCATTCATATACTGTACTAGTGAAGCCATATGCTTCTCTCCACGCAGCAATCTCTGCGCTATGAATGACGAGTGAAGGAGAGAACACTCAGCTCTCGACTGTTCTCCCCTTTGATCGGCCGTATGCTACTGCCAGTTAAAGTGAAACCATCATCTTGTTCTTGCAGCTATGTGTTACAATGGTTACCGCTCTTTATAAATTTTATGTTTTCGACAATCAATCACGGTCGTCTAGACTGAAACAACATATCGTTCACTCTCTCTCACACAACTGTTTACAAGATTTTATGTTTTCGGCCCCAATATAAAGTCTTTATATTTGGCTAAATCCATTTTTTCTGTAATAATTTGCACTACCTGATTTTCGGAAAGGTTATGTTCTTTTGCTTCAATCCAGTTCATGTGAAAAGAAACCTGGGCGTATTTGGATACGATGTCCAGGGCCACTCTGTGTATGAATAAATTTAGATACTCAATGAATGGAGCCGAACATTGCAGTCTCATGACAGTACCCTCTTCCGAATTTTTAATTGCCTCAGCTATTTCATCACGAACGCTTTTCACAGCGACTCCCATCTCGTTTTTCTTAATGAAATCTCCTATATCATTTTTAGTTGCATACTTTTCTGCAATTTGCTTAATTAGAATAGCAATAGCATCTTTTGTAATGAACTGTTCAATACCTTCCATAATATTAGCTTTTATTGCACTCGCCATTTCAGATAATTGTTTTTCAAACTCTTCCTTTGTTAATGAAGAACTAATCAATTTCTGCAAAGCAGATTCTAAATATTGCTTATCAATTCCCGATGGCTGTGTTTCATTTACTTTAGTAAAAATTTCTGTACTAAGTTGTTTCAATTTAGTATTGAGATAGTTTCTGTCCAGCACCTCCAAATTCTTAATTTTATCTGATACAGCTTTCAATTTCTCATCTAAATAAGCTTTATCAATTTTATCGTTGTTAATACTGAGCAACTGAGATGAAAAGCTGTCTGTTAAAGTTTTCACTTCTCCTAATGCACTCTCTAGAGTTTGAGTTCTCTCTGCAATAGCTTTATCGATATTAGCACTGAAATTTTGTAATGTACTTAGAATATGTTCTCTTTCAATTATGCTCACTCCAATATTCTTTGTATTTCCCGAAACGAGTTTGGTTATTTGCGAATCTAAATAAAATTTCACAGCTTCGCTGATTCCTTGTTGATTTATCGATTCGATTATCTTCTGTGTTATCGAGTCAATATCACATGTAAGATTAGCAACAGCTCCGCTAGCACTAGCCGTATCAATTCGTCCGAATCGATGTAGAGTCATCGTAACACTAAACAATTAATTTTGCTTCTTTTAGCTCTTCAATTATAGATGCGATCTCCACATCATGCCCAGTGTTGCCACTAGCTTTTGAGGAATAGAGTGAATTTAATCTTTCCACTAATTCGTCAAAATTATCAAAGTATTGATAAATTATATCATGAGAATTATTTTTTGCAAATTTCAATAAACCCCAACCCTTCTTTTTTCTAAGTTTTTTACTGGGAAATAACTTTTGAATCATTTGCGATTTAATTCCCTGATTTCGTTTAACATAGCCTCTTTGATCTAAATGTATGCCTGTAAGTGTTAAGATTTTTTTATACTTATCCAGATCTCTCTGATTATAAAGATTTGTGTTTGGTCTCGCACTAAATAATAACTCAAGTAGACCATGTGTTAAACGGAATCTTTCATTATTAATATCTATATAACCGTTATCGAATATTACTTGCTGATTTCCAATATAATACATGTCATCTTTAGAATTATATGAAATTCCATAACTGATTGAATTATTCAATTTTTCCGCATGAAACGTTTTTAGATATTGTGACAGCACATCATCGTTTCTGCTAGAACCAAGTAAACTGTTTTCAAATTTAGTCGAGCTTAAAAAATTGTCTGTTGAACTCTCATAACTCTTTTCATCCTCCTCCTCATTATCATCAATTTCCATACTCTCTTGTTCCTCTTTTACTTCTTCCTTTTTAGGTGTAAAATCATGATTAGAGTGCAAACTAGATTTGGTTTTTCCCAATTCAATTATAGGTTCTATTAATGGTGAAAGAGTTTTCCTATTGAATTCCTCCGTTCGTTTTTCAAAATTAATCAGGCTTTTATGCTTGTCACTGATCACCTTTCTCAATTTCTTAATCTTTTCTATTAAACTCTCCTTCTCGTTATTTACTATGCTATTTCCTCTCCTCTTCCTCCTCCTATGTGTTTTAGACAACATGACTGTACAAAGAATTAATCTCTACTGAACGGAAAGAATCGTGTCCAGTGAATCCCGATATTTTCCTTCCTTTATATTACATTCTTTTAAAATTGTAAGAAAATTATGCGGTTTAAGATTCCAAACTGTATGACAAAGTTTACTGAAATCTTTATAAGTCATATCTCCTCCAACATGATCTCTGTGAATTAATTTGAGACTCAATAAATCCATCTTAAAAATTATTATCATATTTGCATTATCTCTAGTGAAATGTTTCTGTGTAGCACCATAACTCTGAATTAAATATGCAGTGTCAATATTTCGATGTCGTCCCATAGTAAAATATTCTCTTATCTGTGGGACATTACTCAGTTGCAAGTCGTCAAAAATTACCAAGCTATATTCAGGGATATGGTTTGGATGGGGAATTTGCCTCACATCATCTTTCATGTGAAATCCGATATTTTTCAAACCTGCAAATACCTTGCTGAGAAAAACATATTTTGGTTGATATAAACTTTTGCTAAATAAGTAAATGTGCTTAAATTTTTAACCATTTTCAGCAAATACTAAATTAAATAAGAGATTTGTTTTTCCCCCAGCACTGGGTGATATAATTAACATTCTTGCATTGTGAGGTAGTAGCTCTCCATTTTTACAAAATGCAGGCTTTTCTTTATTTGTAATTAATTTATCAAAGTTAACAATTGGTAATTGACTCATGATTACAAACATACAGAACGTGATCTGATAAGGTACTGAAAATTTTTACAGTAGTTAGAACAATGCCGAGCAATGCAGAGCAATGACCGAGCGCTACATGTATAGAGGGGCGTTTCCCAGAGATTGGAATGCAGGCAACACTCTTCACCTCCTCTCCTCATCATCATCATCAAATTTACTATCGGAATCATGTTAGTCATGTGTACAGCATGTGATCTGATAAGGAACTAATCATTTTTCGTGAGTTATCAGTGAGGGGGAGGAGGCGGCTTATCACAGTGGCGGCAAGCGTTCGCTCGCTCCCCCACTGATAGAAGTTTCTCACTTCAACTGGCCCTCTCTTTCCCGCACCCTCTTCACGAGAATGCATCTGTTGCTTGAGCCTTAGCAAATTACGAAACTTCAGATTGAAATGAAAAGCAATGTTTGATGAGGAGCTATTATATTTTCAACGAATGTACATCATGATATTTACACTGAATGGAATGTATTTACAATAGATTATTTACAATAAATGTACATGATATTTACAATAGATTACAAAAGATTATTTTTCATCTAATAGTTGATCTTTACCAATATAACTAGGTGTTGAAAACCCAATCCATTTCACTAACAATCCTTTTTTATCACATTTTAATATTTTTTCAATCAAATACACTTGTCTCTCCGTTTCGTTTAATTGTGTTTTTTTAATTTCTTCTGCATAAAACCTACCACTAATTACTTCTCCGTTCAGATCTCGCAAGCTATACATTACAGGTTGAGAAGGAAATATAGAATGAATTACATAATACTCTGCGCTCCAGTTTATGTTATAAGATTTATCAAAAAGAACCCTTTTCTTTGAGATTTGTACAACATCTCCTAGCTTAAATTTCGGTTTTGAATTTTTCAATTTATATCGTCTATTGAATGCAGAATTCAAAGACATTAAAACATGATTACGATCTTTTTTCCCCACATCTTTAGGTTTCATTCTTATGGATGAATGCATTGTTGCATTATAATCACGAACTAAACTGTCTAGTTGTGATATCCAGTTTTTGGTTCCATGTTCAGTTAAATATCTATAAATTTTTGCTTTAAGTGTTCTATTAAACCTTTCAACTATGGAGGCTTTCTTATCGGTAAAAACATGATAATGTTTAATACTATATCTATCTAATAACGCTTTAACTTTTGAATTAAAGAATTCTGTTCCCTGATCTGTTTGGAACAGCTTAACTCCCTTATTTTTAGAAATAATTGGTTCGAGAGCATTAAATACAGATTGGCTTGCCTTGTCTTTTAATGGTACACAATATGCAAATTTTGAAAAACAATTAATAACAGCTAAGATATATTTGTAACCCTTATTAAAACGCGATAAACTTGTCATCTCAATAAGGTCGGCTTGAAGCAAGTCTTTTTCACTTTTCAACTCATATTTGCGACTGGGATAGTTCACACGCGGCACGCTATGAAGCTCTAAAGCTAGCTTAGAACTAATAATATTCATGATATTTACAACAGTCAAATCAGTGGTGTTGGATGATTGTCACGGCACAAACTGAGCAATTGTTAGTATGAAGACTTCCTTACTACTGTTCAATCAATTTTATATGTGTACATACTTAATCAGACTAAACTGGCTTCATATATTATTCTAACTTACACATAGCTTTACAACTAGAGTAGCTTGGTTTAATTCAATAAATCAACATAGAATGAGAAACATTATACAGCATTTTTTTTTGTCAATAGTTATAATAATTTTGCATTTATTCGTAACTTACAACTAATACATTTATTCCTTAAACCTCTACAAGTATTACAATTAATTTTCACATTCAAAGCTTTTAGTATTTAATAGTTTCATTCTCTCCTCAATTAATGAGTTCATCATAATTTCTGTAAAAAAGTTAAAGTTATAGTTTGTACAACATTGCTAATTTGCCACACATTTTCATAATTTCAAATGTAAATCTTACACTATCAATGTTTTTATCTGTTAACCTATCATCAATGAAATAATACATTTGAATATTCAACCAACCTAATGAATTACAATAGCAAAATTCAGGAATTTCCTTTAATTCACATCTTCGATGTCTATCAACTATATTCTTATTTATAATATAACATACGCTTATATGTGCTGACTTCTGTTCTTCACTTTTACCAGGTTTTATAAATCTTAAATATTCCTCAAACGTTAGTCCTTCTTTTCCGAAATTATTCAATTCTAATATTGTTTTGTCAATAAGTTCGAAATAACAACATCTAAATTTTTCATCAATTTTATTCGAAAAATAGTTCTTATCAAATGAAATTGAATCCATCTCCAATCTGAAATTAAACATAATATGCTATCAATCTTGTTCTAAGCCTGTCTCATCTGCAGAATCTCGTAAAAAATTCCAGATAAGTTCATTCAATTGTTCTTTTGTTAAATGAGCATTGTTTTATATTATAACCTTCTTAATTCTATCGATAGACTCTTTAAGATGTGCACACACACATCTCCATGAATCGGGGATATCGCCATTCCCCCAGAATTTATCATATGATGTACCGTATAAATCACAAACTGAAATATGATTATAGTTATCACTATGCCAAACTCCTAATTTTTCATAGTCTCTCACAAATGTTAGATATTTCATATTCGTCCATCCTTTTTCTGCTAACTGGTCCAATAATTGGTTATGCGTCTCCAATAGTTCAGTTAGTTCACAACGATAACTTTGTATTCTCGCCATTTTTTCTAAAGAAACAGAATCATATTCAGCCACAAATAAGAAAACGAGCAAACATAACTTGTAAGCTTCTCCCATATCCTGTTAAAGAGATACAGCCCACGTCTCCTATCACAGTGCTATCAGACAAAAAGCATAAGCTAGAACTGGATGAAATTGATCTAAAACGTAGGAAAACTGAGTTTTTTGAAACCACACAGTCATTTAGGGCACAGCATAAGCAGATAGAAGAATTTGAGGAAGAAATAGAAAATTTGAGAGAGGAACTTGAGCCATATTTCCATTCACATTGGCGAAATTTTGATCTAAGTGGAGTGTACAATGTGACTGCATTTACTGTAAATAATAAAGGAAAATTTGCATATATAGGTGTTTTAGGAGAAATGGTACGACAAGCTATAATGGTCATACATTTCCTAGAATAGAATCACTTAAGTTTCTCTCAGATGTATGGAAAAACTTGGAAGACACTCCCTTCACACAAAAAGAAGTGGAGCAGTATAATAACATCACAATGCTGGAAATTAAAGGGAAAGTAAAAGTAGGACAGTGTGAAAGAAAATTATTGTGACATTGACTGTTGACATTTACCTCTCACCCCTTCTCCTGATTCCTTTCTCATTTTTTCTTTCCTGCTAAACGAGTGGAGGACAGAGGAGGAGAACAAAGGACAATTTTTGTCCTCGGAGAAGAGGAAAATTGTGCTCGGAGGAGAACAATTGTCCTCGGATGAGAAAATTGTCCTCGGAGGAGAGGTTTTGTCCTCGAGGACAAAATTGTCCTCGGAGGAGAACAATTTAAGTAAAAATGAACTTACATGTGTTGATTTGACGATTTTTACTTACAATCAATAATGTTAGCATTGAGCTCGTGCTAAACCTCTGGGGAGTACGCAGTGCTCGCCAATTGTGATACGCCTCCTATGTGTTTCTCTCTCACTCGTACAAGCCTGCAACAGACAGAAAAACGACTTGCTATATAATCACTTTCCTCAGAGGAAAATCATCATTCACGTTAGAGCTATACACTTTGAGTGTTTTGTGAATTTCTCCACAATACTTCTCCACTTCACAACGCCGACGATGGACTCATCAAACGCTACCTCCTCCTCCTCCTCTACATTATTCATCATCCCGGACACCCCCCCATCGGAGAGGGAGCTGAACTACTGGGAACAGCAGAAGCAGCAGAAGAAGCAGCAGAAAAGCCTCAGCTCGGCTGCCACCTCTGCTGCTACAGCTGTCGCCTCCACCTCTGGCGCCTCCTCATCCTCACCCCTGAAGATGCGGGGAATATTTGTTCAACGTGAGGATAAGGAAGAAGTCATCATACCCGACACCAGCCCTCTCCCGCAAGCTACACCGCCTACTTGGGCACCACGCCGAGCGGCCCTCACATCAGTACCCGCTGCCAAGCAGCCGGTGAAGCGGAGGCTGGTCTTTGATGACGAGCCCGGCGTCATCACTCAATCAAAGGTTAGCATACAAAAAATTATTATTATTATTATTGTATTAACATGTAATGTGCACAAAATCTTTATAAAATGTGAATTTTTAAAACTAATTTCTAATGGATAAAATCTTTTGTGTGCATTACAAGTCATTACTGATTCTTATACTGTGAGCGAAGACTGAGCTTGACTTCTAATTGTGCTATCAAAACAATCCGAACACAGATAAATTCTCATGATGGTTGCATTGAAATTTGGATAAAAATTCAAAACATGTTTTAGTAATTTCGATAATAAATTCGAATATGTTGCATGAAACAATTCAATTATCTACCAATTTGAATTGAGTTCAAGTAATCGGAGAATTTCCGAGTTATTACTTACTTTCAGTTTTGAGTAGTGAATCTGTTGAGCAAGTTCTCTCTCTCTCTCTCTCTCGTATGATTTGATGATGAAAAATCTGAAACAAATAAGAGTCTAATGAAATATTTTTTCAACAGAAACGTGTGCCGGAAGAGGACAGCTCGATCGTCCCTCTCTTGAGGGAGGAGGAGGAGGAAGCGGAGGACGAGATGCAATCGGAGAGCTTTCTAAGATTATTGAATAGCTGCACCGAGAAGCCATGGACGCCTCTGCGCGAGCTGGAAGAGGGGTTGCCATATCCAATATGTGACGTGAGAGAGGCGTCCAACCAGCACAGGCGGCGAATTGTGCTCAAAATCCGGGTACCCGGACTACGAACAACAGATGTTTATCTTCCAGAAAGATTTACCCGGATTTTGAGCACAAAAGACATTGAAAATTTTAAATTAAAGTGCAAAACCTTATCTCTGTTTGTCAAGCATGTTAATGCTTTTATGACTGACATAAAAATTGTTAAATGCTAATTTTAACAATTTTTATGTCACTAAGCAAATAGCATTAACATGCTTTACATGTTATTATGTATGTGTAAAAGTAGTGTTCAATAAATTCTGTACATATTTGATAAAAATTTTTCTCAATTCTCACCTATCTGTTCGCTAGTACGTGTAGACAAGTGCACTCAATCACTCTCCACTATGCAAGTTGCATTGAGCGATAAGAAATGAAAATGTGTTTTTATAGCTTGTTGTACGCATGCACAAGCACAAGCTGACATCACTCGCTCGCTCACTCAGTCAAGGCCGGGCAACGCTCGACCTTCACAAGGCCGCCCGCCTTCCTTGTTGTGAAGCTCGGGCGTTGTCCTCACACATCTGGTTCGCCTCGTGTTCATATCTGTATGGGCGGAACACTTCCTCCTTTCAAATTGTATTTGTTTTTTCAGATTTGAAAAATTCATTTCAAATCTGAATAGGTGAATTCGATTTGAAAGGTGAATTCATTTCCAAATTAATAGAAAATTCAATTTTCTTTTAGATTAAGTTAGTGTAATGATTAATTAATTAACTTTAGTTAATGTTCAACCATTGAGTTGAAAGGTAATGAAAATGGTATGTAGGAGAAAAAAGCAGAGTTCGAGGAAACAGGGTAGAGGAATCTTGAGTTCAGCGGCAAGAGTTTTTAAAGGTGTGTCAGGTTTGGCAGGTAATGTGACATCAACTATTTTAAATAAGGTAATTGATAACCTGGGAGAAGAATATCATATTCCGGGATACGAGTATTGCGGGCCGGGCACCAAGGTTAATGAAAGGTTAAAGAGAGGTGATCAAGGTATAAATTCATTAGATAGAGCTTGCAAGATACATGATATAGCCTATACTCAAAATAGCGATAATAAAACTCGAGCGGTAGCTGACAGAGCTCTAGCAAACGCTGCATGGGACATTTTCAAAAATCCTCAAACACCCCTTGCCGAGAAAGCACTTAGCTATCTTGTTACAAACGTTATGAAAGCTAAAGTGGCGTTTGGTGGGTCTTTGAGAAAGAAGAAGAAGAAGAGGAGAAGTTATACTAATGATATTAGACGCAAAGCTATAGCTCAGTTGAAACAACATATTGCAGGAAAAGGATATTATTTGAAGCCTTACCCAGCGCTTAGTGGTGGCAGACTTCTACCCCCAGCCCCACCACCATCATATGGTGTGAGTTTATTCCCTCAAGTTAAGAAACGTAGAACAACAAAGAAGGGTAGTAGGAAGAAGAAGAAGAAGAAGACATGAATATTGAAGGAGAATTGAGTAATTATGATTTGATTGATTGGTCAAAATTATTACAGATTCAGCTAAGAGGAATATATATGCTAGAGATCATTACCCAAAAAAATTCTAAAAAATGAAAATGGGATCGTGAATTTAGCAAGGGAAAGCGAGGATGGTACACATTGGGTTGCAAATAAGAAAGTTGGCTCTAATGTATGGTATTTTGATCCAATGGAAATTTACAACCGCCATACGAATTGGACAATATTGGAAAAAAGAAAATGGGGTAAATATATTTTATAATGTTGATCACTTGCAACCATTAAATAGTGATATTTGTGGTCATCTCACGTTATTGTTTCTTGCAAATCAGTTGTTATTAAGTGTTTGTGCTGAACACACAAGATGGTCATTATTACCTTAAGATCAAAGTCAAGTAACCTCTATGAACATTTACAAGAAATTATAGAATTGGACAAAAATTGTGAATGGGAAATTGGACTGATTAATTTTTGTAGTTACAATAGCATTGCAAACGTAAACAAAGGAACAAATTCTAGCTTCAAATATGGCGATAAGTTAATCATGTTTGATACCGGCGCATATGAACTTGAAGATATTATAAAATCTTTAAAGATTAAATTGAATATTGATGGGAAGAAGAATAAACTTATTATACGTGCAAATGCAAATACTATGAAGATTGAAATTTATTCTGATAAGCCTAATGATTTAACACGTTCTGATTCGATTGCTAAGATACTCAGTTTTGATAATGTTGTTTTGCAAGCAAATAAATGGTATTATTCCAAACATTTGGTTAACATAGCAAGCATTGACAGTATTCTTGTTGAGTGTAATTTAGCATGTGGCAGTTACTTTGACGGAAAAGAAAAACATATAATCTACGAATTTTTGCCAAAGGTTCCTAGCGGTTATTTAATAAACGAAGTACCCTCTCCAATTATTTATGTACCTTTGAATACACGTCGAATTCAAACTATTAATGTAAAGGTGACAGACCAGAACAGATCGTTTATTGATTTCCGGCAGACTATAAATTAAGCAGTAACGTAATCGGCAACCTTTTTGATGAAATAAGATACGAATTAGCAGGTCAACAAATTTCCAAATCAAGATTAATTGGTTTAACTTCTACAATTAAAGCTATTCTTGTGAAGAACGCATCTGATAAAAACACATATCATTTAGCTGGTTTTGACAGAGCAGGATATGAGCTAACAGATAATAAATTCACTTTCTGTGTGCCGTTGAAATTAATCCTTCCATTTTTTGAAGATTTTCAAAGAATAATTTTAAACTTGAAACAAGAGCTTGTATTATTGAGGTTGCCCTCAGACCTCAATCGCGTCGAGTCTGCAACCGGTACAGAGGTTAGTGTAAAAATTACAAAACTGCAATGGCGGATGCCCTACATTACTTTAGAAGATCATGTGCGATTGAAATTTTTGAGACTGCTCGATGCCGACACTCCACTGAAATTAAGTTTCTGCCATTGGGAAATTTGTGAATTACCAAATTTGCAAAATTCACTTGTTCATTCTTGGTCAGTACGCATGACATCGAATTTTGATACTCCAAAATATATTATAATTGCATTTCAAACTGATCGTAAGAATAAAATTAAAAAATCAATATCCAATTTTGACAGCTGTGATATTTACAATGTAAAGTATATTTGAATAGTGAGTATTATCCATACGAAAATCTGCTAGGTAAGAAGGAAGTTTTATACCGGATGTTCCTGGATTTCGCACCCTCGTATTATAATCATTCAATCAATAGTGAACTCGGAACAGAAATCAATTTTAAAACGTTTTGTGAATCAACACCGCTGATTGTTGTAGATTGTTCACACCAACCAAGTCATTTGAAATCATGGACAGATGTTCGTATTGAAATGGAATTTAATAGTGCAGTACCTGCAAATACTTCCGCATATTGCGTTTTAATTAGCAATGGAGTACACGCCTCTCACGAGCATGGTGAAAGAAGTTCAGTAATTTGTTGATAGAGTGCATCACTGCATGCAATATTATATATAAGGTGTGTACTGCGCCAAATGTAAGCCATTATCAGTTTTACCTTTGAACAGGAATCATGTCCTATTCTTTGTGTTCTGAAATTTTGGACAAGCCACAAACTCGCTCTATTGGTATCCAGTGTGATCTCGATTCTGATATTTTGGAGAGTGAGAACAAAGCTCAAACCCACTTGGTACTTTACGATATCGAATCTGATAGTTTCTATTATGAACCAAGGAGAAGCAGTACACCAATCCAGAAGTCGGGAGAGGAGGTGGAAGAGGAGGTGGAGGAGCAGAAACGTGAGGAGGAGGAACAGATACGTGAAGAAGGACAGAAAGGAATGGACAAGCAGACGTCTACGAAAATTGCTACGGTTGATCTTCACTGGTTTAAACAAACTTGTAATCAAATTATTGTGAAAGAACTTGCCATAATTGATCAGTTTAATAATTATGCTGTATTCCATTTCAAATCACCATTTGCAAAGACAGAATTGAGTGCAAAATTGTATAACGATGTAACATGGTTAGAACGTCACTATCATGAAATAAAATGGGAAGATGGAGATTTAGAATACAGTGACTCATTAATACGTGATTACCTTGCAGGTTATGAGAAAATTTTCACAAAAGGAACTGAGAAAGCAAAGTTTTTAAGAAGATTGCATTCTAACGTACAATGCATACCAGAGGATTTTCCAAAACCTGATTTCAGCTTTTTCACCACTTCGTGGTGTTATGATGCATGTAAGATACATAAATATAGACCCCGATGGAAGATGTGCTTTATTCTCTGCCCAACATTATAATTCTTTGCTGTTTAAAAATATGTATCAAACCAAATAATTTCTTGTGCGAAAACAATTGAATGCAAAGTATGAAATTGGCACCGATGTATACGAATGCGCAGAAAAGAAACTTTGCACATTATGGATTCTTCCACAATGGAAAGGAATTACAGTGTGTTTATTGCTTGCATGCATTGAGACTGCATGAAGCACGCACGTGTTGTCTGTTGTCAATTATTAATGAAGAAAGACCGTTTAATTACTCTATAATAGTGCCTGCCTACACATAGTTTACTTCATTCGCTCGACAACAATGGATCCGACAAAGTGGTTAGCTGCTGACAACCAGTTGGAAGTGAGGTTAAAAAACTGCATAGACTGGTATGATGAATGCGAAATTGCAATTAAGAAATCATCTCGTGAAAATTATAGTTTGGCGAAACAATTAAAGGCTATTTTTCTAAGCACAGTTAATTTGAACGATATAAAAGACTATTTGTGCTATTACCGTCCACATAATTTGTCTATAGATAAATTAATTAAAATTGAAGATGAAGTTATGTATTGTTGTAGTGAAATGTTGTAAACAAATTTTTAATTCAGATATTTCCTCGAACATTTTGGTTTAGTATCAGTGTAGACTTGATTGAGTGAGGACGCAAGATACGCCCCCCTCAGACACAACTGTTACAGCTAAGTGCACATTCCTACCTTATCAAGAGATACGCCCCCTCAGAGACAACTGTTACAGCTAAGTGCACATTCCTACCTTATCAATATAGTTCATAGCTTGATCTAGGTCATGCAGTGTTTTAGCTTTGCAAAATTCAAAAAATTAACTCGCCTCTTGATGTCAATTTCATTCAATGAATTTGATTCTATTGCAAAAAATATTAAATTTTCAACAGGATTCCAAGGCGATGATGTTGATCTAGCGTTAACAAAAACATAAAATGTACATTTTCCAATTTTATCTGAGATTTTCGAACTGCTCGATATACTAGATACAGGCCATCTACATTATTGTAGTGCAAATGATTTCTCAACTATTGTTACAAATTCCGATGAACTTTGGAAATGCTTGTATGACATTGCAGATAAAAAATGTAAAAGATCAACTTAGATCATTGACCTCTCTCTGTTAAGACATCAATAGAGCTGATACCCCAAGTGATATAGGTCTGAGGATATCTATACCTATTTTTGGATATGCTTGTTCATTCTAAATTTACTATAGATATTCTCGGAGAAACACTTTACAAAAAAATAACGCCTGCAGGTTTGTACAGCACATAGAAAATTTCAATATAAATTTGTGAAATTTTTCTTAACTGTCGGGCGGAAAGCAAACCAAATGTATTAATATTAGTTTGCGCAAAAAAACCCGTCCATCCCCACAATATGTATCTACTGATAGAGCTGATAAATAACTATACAGGGTATGAATTTGGAAAAAAAATCGGTCAAGTAATTTTCAAGAAAATCGTGAAAAATATGGTTTTTTAGTGATTATCTGCCATTTTTTTCAAGAATTTACGGAACTCCTACAATTTTCCCAGAAATGAGACTCATGTCAGTTGATAGAGCTTATGAATAGCTGCTATCCATGGTATAAATTTGAAGAAAATCGTTAGAGCCGTTTTCGAGAAAACCGTGAAAAATATGGTTTTTTAGTCATTATCCGCCATTTTTCTTAAGAATACTATGGAGCTCCTAAAATTTTTCCAGAAATGAGACTCATGTCAGTTGATAGAGCTTATGAATAGCTGGTATCCATGGTATAAATTTGAAGAGAATCGTTAGAGCCGTTTTCGAGAAAAACCTGAAAAAATGGTTTTTCAGTAATTATCCGCCATTTCCTCCGCCATCTTGAATTTAATTTTATCGAATTTCTTATTATTGGATCCTCATGGTATAAGTACAAACGAATATTGCATAGAGAGAGAATCACAATACAGATCTTCTGTACAGCACAAATGTATGTCTTCTAAGCATAGAGGAGAAGATATTAGAGAGGAGTGTCCCTGTGATGCAGTGATGGTTCAATTCATTGAGATAAGGCGATAATCGTGGGTAGGAGATGAAATGTGTGCGCAACTGTAAAAAGCGAATTAATTTGCGAGAGCGGAGAAAGGAGACTTGCTCTGCATGAAGATAATGGTGCAAGTCGCCACGCCTTGCTCTGTTTCAGGAGATAAGAGACGTCTGCAGTCGTTGGTTGTGTTTCGCTCTGCAAATGCGGAAAAGTGCTGGATGATTGAACAGATAAATATAGAGATTAAATAGATGAATAAGTATTAAATAAATAAATAAGTATTAAATAAATAGATAAACATCAAATAAATAAATAGAATGAGAAGAAAGACTTCCTCTCTGTTCCTATATGTGGGAGGATGATGATGTAAATGTGGTACGGAATGATGATCAAGGAGTGGAAAGGATGGCCGAAGAATTTGAATGAAAGATAGAGGAAATTGAGAGAATGATCAAGAAAATTAGAAGGGTGATCGAGAAAATGATAAGGATTATCAAGGAATTGGGATAGATTGATCGAGGAATTTGAAAGAAAGATAGAGGGAATAAAAAGAATGATCAAGAAAATTGGAAGGATGATCGATGAACTGGAAAGGCAACGAAAATGAGAAGGATGATCGAGTAAATGATAAGGATTATCAAGGAATTAGGAAGAGAAAGGAAATCGAGGAATTTGAAAGGAAGATAGAGGAACTAAAAAGAATGAACTTGAATATTGAAAAGATGATCGATGAACTGGAAAGGCATTGAGAATTGATGATCGAGGAAATAAGAGGAATTATCGAAGAAATGGGAAGGATGATCGAGAAATTGAAAAGGATAATAAAGGAGAAAGGAGGAGATGGGAATGGAGAATGCACGAGAGGAATGAGGTGAGAAAGACAAGGTAAAAATCAAATAAAATATATTTATTTATTCTATCCAGCATAGTACTACCAGTATAATACACATTTGAATCTCGTCAAAATAGTATGTTGAGAATACTGATTCATTACATGAATATACAGTTTATTAATCTCCTAATATTTTGAGAAAGAAAACTGTAGAGATGAATATAGAACTGGACTAGGATGATGGAAGAATACAATTAATATAAGTAAAAACCGAGAAGTGGCAAAAAAAGACGTGAAGTATGTGAGGAGCTGGGGAAAACGAAGAAAAAGCAGTGAAATTTGTGTGAGAGGAAAACGGAAACTGGAAAACAGTGTAATGGCTTATTCATGAAAGTTCATTGATGCGAATGGTAGGAAAACAGAAGTAGAATGGGAACATAAAATGGTATAATTCATTGGAATTCTCTATTGATGTTTCAATGTAAGTCTTCAAGACTTGACAACATTTTTTTTCTCAAATCAAATCAATTCATTTTGCCATTTCAACAAAAACAATATAGAAATTTCAATACGAGAAGAATATAACCTATGTCTCAAATCAATCACGAGTAAGATCAGAAATTGGACATCAATAATAATACAAATTAATAACAAGTGACCTATGCCAAACAAATATAAAATGGAATTGTGGAGCAGGCATGAAGTTAGATGTTGGATGAGACTAAAATATCAAGAAAAAGAGAGTAGCATCGGATGAGTAGGTGGGAAAGAAGAAGGAAAAAGGGGAAGAAGAAGCAGAAGAAGAAGAAGAAGAGCAGGAAGAAGAAGAAGAAGAAGAAGAAGAAAAAGAAGAAGAGCAGGAAGAAGAAAGAAGAACTAGTAATGTAGTTTGAATAAGAAGAGCGGGCAACACAGAGACAGACCACTTTCACCGTAGTCTGATTTTTTTGGCATAGCTGGCTGGACAACTGCAGACTGCAGCAATGTGCTCCACATGCCTTTACATTGCGATGCGAAGGCGACCCACGTGACTCGCGCCATCTATGGTTAAAGGTAGAGCAGCAGTACAGCGGACGAGCACCTAGCTGATCATGAAGTGCAAGAAGAACAAGGAGGGCAAGATGGTCAAGAAGATGTGAGAAGTGGTTGAGAATGTAAGGAATGGAGATAACACAAAAATGTATCAGTATGAAAATATGAAAGGTAAAAGGGTAGGAGTAGGAGAGGAGGAGGAGGAGGAGGGGGAGGAGGAGTAGGAGGAGGAGAAGATGTGGGTGGTGAAGAACAAGGATAAGAAGGAAGAGAGGGATATGATAGGATAATAAAGATCTGTAGAAGAAGAAGAATTAACTAGATCGTCAAGAAGATGCAATTAGAGAATGTGTGAGGTGTGACGAAGTGGAGGATAGAGAGAAGATGATGGAAGATGAAAATAAGGCAAATAGGGATATGAAGGAGGAAGATGAGGAGGAGGAAGATAAATAAGAGGACAGGTGGGTGAGAGAAGGAATAGGGGGAAGAAGCAGTAGGAATTGAATACAAAGAAGGTGATAAAGGGAGAGGATAGAGAAAAGGTGATGAAGAAGTGAGATGAAGGCTAAGGAAGATGAAGAGGAAAGGTGAGTGAGTGTAATGAGAAGAATAAGTGATATTGAGGAAAATGTGGAGAAAAATGGAGGGAGAGGAGGAGGATAAAGGTTGAATGAAACGGGAAAAATCTTTGAAAATATGGACTGAAAATACAAAAGTGAACTTCACTTTAAAAACTGGGGATTGGCGATAAATAAACATCAATTCAGGGAACTATAGATTGGTGGTGGAGTAGCTGAAAGAGGAGAACAAGATGAGGAGGAAGTGGAGCTTCGACAAAATATGATAATGTAGAAGAATAACCAAAAAGTGGACACAAACGGAATAAACACTTGATGGGGAATAATTCTAAAAAGAATAGGAAAGACTGGAGAATGAGTAACGCAGAAAAGCAATAAAAATTTAGATAATAAGTTGGAAAGAAGGTGGTGAACTTGAAATGAAAGGATCAGTGGACAAAAATGTAATAAACAGTTGTGGAAGAATAATGCTGAAAGTAAAAGAAACGACTGGACAATGAATATCGCAGAAAAGCAATAAAAATTCAGATAATAAGTTGGAAAGAAGGTGATGAACTTGAAATAAAAGGATAAGTGGACAACAATGTAATAAACAGTTAAGGAAGAATAATGCTGAAAGTAAAAGAAAAGAATGGACAATGAATATCGCAGAAAAGCAATAAAAATTCAAATAATAAATTGGAGAGAAGGTGATGGACGTGAAATGAAAAAAAAAATAAATGTTCCAAATGTAATACAAGAGAAGACTGGAAAATGAATAACGCAGAAAAGAAATAAAATGTTGAATAATAAGTTGGAAAAGAGACGATTAACGTAAAATGGAAGTATTAAGGACAGGTTGAGAAATTTAATACAAGAGAAGAAGAACAAGATAAGAAAAAATCGGAAGACAAAAGTCACCATCCCACAACCCAGCTTCACTTCACCCATCTCTCAACAACCAATCTGCTATGCATGGCTTCCTTGATTTTATCATAGCTTTCGCCACCGCCAATATAATCTGGAGCTCTTCATCTGCACACTCCTTCGCTCCGTTTTGCACTCTCTTCTTATCAGCTGTTGTTGATGTCCATGTGTGAGTGTGCAAGTATGTTGGTTTTCGCGAGGGAGTTCAGTGAAGGGACATCCCACATGATATGAGATCGCCCACAAGTTTGCTCTCAAATTGAATAACCTGACATTATAGTGAGATTTGGACCTGACAGGATTGGTTCGATGGAGAGTATCAATTTGGGGAATGTTGAGGGTTTAAAGTGAATCTCAGTTCAGAGATTATCACGGATCTTGCAAGGTTATTCTTAAGAGCTGTTACAAAATATTTGACAGCCAGTGTATCTATTTATTTATTTTATTTTATTTTATTTATTTATATTTTTCACAAAGAAGAACTGATTGGGGGAGAAAAACTAAGGACTCCTTGTACTATTTCTCTCCTAAATTTAAATAACATTTTAAAAGTCCAGAATAGGGTTATGATTTCACTTTACTAAAATTTAGTCCATTTTCACTCAAAAACAACTAAGATTTTTTAATTTTGACTGATGAAAACAGAATAAAAAACAAAAATATTACACTCAAATCACCATTAATTTGAAAATTTTTGAGTAATTTTACAAAAATTAGAGCTAGAAAAAACACAACTCACTATTCAGCACAGCTGAATATCTCAGATATTAGGTCAATTTTAATGCGGATTGTGCCTAAGTTAAAAACCTATATTTATTTATTCCCCATATCTTTCTTCTATATTTCTCCCTTATATCTCTTTCTCCCACATCTAGCAGAAAGCAATTTTCCACAATGTGCAGATTCCATTTGCTTTTCATTTTGAAGAAATATTTGGGTGAAAAGCATGGAAAATACAAAAGAGTGAATGAAAATTAGTTGGAATTTATTTGAATGAAACAATAAAAACAAACACTAGATTTGAAACTGGAGTATGATAATTTTTTTATGTTGCGTTTAAAAATAGATTCTGTTATTATTTTGATGATTAGGTTTTTCTGTCGTACAAAACTATTGAATCATTGAGACTTGGACTTCATCGACATGTAAACGAGGAATCAATCCAGTTGCTCAACGTGCATGGAGTAAGAAGACTACAACGCAGAAAGCCACACGAATTAGTTGAGTGCTAAAGTGTTCAAATAGAAGTGCAAAGGCAGAATACTAGAATAGAATGGCTTATTAGTCTTTAACTAGATGCTATAAAAATCAAGAAAAATTGAGAAATCATGCGGTTTCGTTCATGATTAGATTAACGATATTACAGGAGGAATTTGACTAAGTATAAGGCAGGCTTTGAACCTGTCACTACAGTCGGTCTAGTGTACTGTCAATTCATTCAAAAAAAGTTAAATAAATAATTTTTCCTATAGAAACTGATATTGATGTTTCCTTTGAACTCGTTTGAACATAAATTTAATTCCTAGGGAGAAATATAAAATTGATTGAGCTCCATATGAATAAAGCTCAGTTCTCATCATAGACACATAGCCTTAGGGTGTTCCAACTCAAGTAAGAATGAGATCCTGTTATAACTATTATTGTTAACAAATTCCAAATCTCTAAAAATACTCATTGAAGTGTGTGTGCACTCTAGGCCTACTTCAAAATGAAGCTCAATAAGTCAAAACTCCATGAAAAAACTTCTAAACATGATACTATATTCTCATTATATTATTTTCTCCAAATCTTGTCTCAACACTCCAGTCTAATTATAAGAATGTTTATTCAGAAATTTCTTTTTCGATTTCCACCGAGAAACTGAACATTCAGGTGAACGTGCCATTCAGATGCAAAATTAATTTTTGGATAGTAGTTCTCATCGAATTTCCATCTAGCTGTTAACCCTGTTGTCAATGTCTGCAGTAGCAGAAGTCTTCGGGGTGATTTGCAGCATTTATTTACGATTTTCGTTAAATAATAATTATATATAAATCAGCATTTGAATCAATGCATTCTCTATTTAATTCTATCTGCCCGAGTATTCCTATTATTGGAATACTGGTTCTCGGAATACACCTTCATATCTCATGGAAATATTTTCGAATGATTCCTGTTTAGGAGTAGAGGATCACACCTTTTTCGTCTGGTAACCTGGTACCGATTGATGTTCATTGAGTAAGAAAGTCTCTGTGATTGATGAGAGGACAACTGGTAATCTGCATAAAGGGGGCGGGTCGAATTCACAAAGCCCGGAGCCGAAACAACAAACTTTTGAAGATGAATGACATTAGTTAGAGAGGAGCTTTATATCTCTCTCGTTTCATCCACACTCCTTGTTTTCTCCTCTTCCTTATAACGTTCTTTCTTCTTAATCATCTGCTGATTTCTTTCTCTGAAATATTTCATTTATTTCTCACTCTCCAACAAATTCATTCATCTTCTCTTTATCTCTACCTCTTATGTAGATGCATAACAATATAATTAACTATAGTTATTAAATTACAAATTGCTTTTTCATATCATATACAGTTCAATAATTATTTTCTTAGTCTATATTATGTAAATTCATCTATAATTTTGCTGTATTGTAAGCTATTGTTTATAGTGTAAAGCCAGTTTACATTGTAATCTACATGAATAAAGTACTCAATCAATCAATCAATCTTTCTTCTTACACTTTTCTTACATCAATCTGCTGATCTTCTTTTCTATATTTTTTCCTAAATCGACCATACTTCATCAAGTGTTACTTATCTTCATCTCCGTCTTCTAATTCATTTTATTGCGATTCTATTTTTCTATTTTTTCCCACCTTATCCTTTCTCTACTCCTTGCTCTTCTCAAAAACAAATCAAATCAAATCAAATTTTATTCTCACAATCTACAATAATACAGTACAGTTCCAGTACATTTATATATACTCTTACGTTATGAGAGACTCACATGTAGGCAAAAGCCTGTGTTTGTGAGGGCCTTGCGTAATTCGCTGAATTTAAAATCGATAGACTAAATTATAAAAATTGATATTATATTAAACTAAATTGAGAAAAATACAGATTGAAAAAAAGATATGAGTAAATGTTGATATATATCGCAGAAAAACCAATAATTGGCTGCAGAAACACCAGTTATATTAATGACTAAAAGTTGTAAAACTAAAAGGTAGATACACTATAGCAATGCAATTGAATACCAAGTTATAAAGATTTTTCTTGTACGTGTATTGTTAGGTAGATAACAATTTTTCACAAGTGATTTATTTTCACTTCTACATATTTGTTCCTACAAGACCTATTCATTCCTCCATGATACATATCCAATTCTCACTCTCTTTAGCATTGTCGTGCTACCAAATTTATCCAAATAGTTTTGATAGCTTTCACCCATCATCTGAGGAAAGTCATCGGTTCCAATATATGCTAAAATCTTGATAAATCATGGAGGGATTTAATGCCTATGAATAATATCCAGTTTCAGAGCAAATCAATTTAATTTCCATAAAACTTTGGCAATTTAAACGAAAATTTACTGAACAAAACCATTTGATAGTTAAACAGAAAATCTACAAGCTAAAATACTTATCTATTCATATTGAGCTCATTTATCGGCTACAGGCTTTCAAAATTACACAAAACATTTAACACAAAATCAGAACACAACAAAATTATTCAGATCTCAATTGAAACAATATTAATTTCAATTAAGCAGAAAATTTCCAACAGGACTAAAATGATTCAACTATAGCCAGCAGCCATCTTTTCATGAGAGAGAAATGAAGCCTTTCCGGTGAAGCCTAGACATGTCATCATTGCCAACCTCAAAAATTATAAGTTTACAACTATTACAATTTATTATTCTCAATAAAACTCCATTTTAAAACTGTTTGACTTTTTATTCAACCTTTATATTGTTTAGAATTATGTGTTTATTAAAAAAAAAACTTTATCACAGTGATTTGTCCAACATTTGAGTAGCTGATAAATAAAAGTTAAGTCCACATATCGATTTCACCGATATTTGTTATCAAGTTTTATTGTAATATTACAGCATGTAGTTTCCATCCAATTCATTCCACTTTAAAGTTCAAGGATATTTTTGTTAAAACCGGAAAAAAATTTAGTAGATAAAAAGAGATGCATTAAGGAGAGAAAAACGAGGAGACAATAATTGAGAGATGATAATAATAGATTTTGAGCAACAATAAGTTTGTCTTTAATGCTAATTTCCAACTATCATGATGATAATCCATTTATTTTTCACGAAATAATGAATAAGTAAGAAATGGATGTGGTGGAAGACTGTTAAATGGAAGATAAGAAGCTAAAGATTGCAAAGAGAATGCGAAGTATAGAGTAAAGGCTGATTTCACGGTTCAAGGGGAAGAGAGATCCTGAAAAGAGAAATGAATAAGACAAGAAGAGGAATAGAAGCAGGAGGTTTGAGAATAAAGGGAAATGAGTAAGAGGAGAAGAAAAAGAAGGAGGAGGAAGGGGAAAAGAGGAAGAATGAGAGAAATAGAAGGCGAAAAAATAGAAAGGGAGGGTAAGAGAAGTAGATTGATTGATTGATTGATTATATGCCTTTATTAGGGCGGAGTTAGGACTCCTGGTCCTCTCTACCACACAACCCTAAATAGACCCTAATAGACCATAGTAGACGTAGAAGGAGAAGGAGAAGAAGAAGAAGAAGAAGAAGAAGAAGAAGAAAAGGAGAAGAAAAATAATTTGAGGATAAACAAGTGTGCCAGCCTTCTCTCCATACCATAAACAGTCCTCCATCTCCATTGTTCATGTCCACTTGTTACCGCTGTATATATAGTTCAAAGAGCACGCGTGTGTGTATGTATATGAATACAGATATACACAGAAATGTGAGAGAAAACAATGCTTGCATACTTCACTGCTTTACGACTGTTTCGGCGGCTTATGTTTATTTAGCAGCTATTTTATCGGCGCGAATAATGTAAGCCAACAGCTAAATAGATCTTTTTAACAGTTCCAGCCCGACATGAGGAGGCGCTCATGAATAAATGCAAGCATTTGGACAAGTGATTGAGGAGTGTATGTGTGATGGGTGTTGGGGAGTGGTGGGGGAGGAGAAGGGATGATGGACGGCAAATGGAAGGGAAGGTAGGAGAAGAAAATTGGGGAGAAGTTGGTGAGGAGAAGGAGAAGGATGAGGACGATTAGGAGGAATAGTAGGAGAAATGAGAAGAGGGAATAGTGATGATGATGAAGAGGAAAATGTAAAGGATGAGAAGGAGGAGAGGAAGAAGAAGAAGAAGAAGAAGAAGACGACGACGATGAAGAAGAAGACGAAGAGAAGAAGACGAAGAGGAAGAAAACGAAGAAGAAGAAGAAGAAGACGAAGAAGAAGAAGACGACGAAGACGAAGAAGAAGAGAATAAGAAGAGAAGAAGACGAAGACGAAGACGAAGAGAAGAAGAAGAAGAAGAAGAAGACGATGAAGAACTAGACGAAGACGGGAAGGAGAAGAAGAAGAAGAAGAAGAAGAAGAAGAAGAAGAAGAAGAAGAAGAAGAAGAAGAAAAGAAGAAGAAGTAGTAGAAGACGACGATGAAGAAGAAGAAAAGAGCTGTGTTGTTGATGATGACAAGGAGGAGGAGGAGAAGGAGGGGGAGAAAGGAGTTATGATGGATGATTTAGATAGATTAGATTAGATTTCTTCTCGAGCTCCTACTTTTGATTCTAGGCCAAAATCGGTTTGCTATCGCCGTCTATTTGTCTGTTTATTTGTAAGTTTCACAATAACTTTCGAAATAAAAATTTACAGGAAAAATCGAGAATATGAGAGGGATTTTACGAGAACAAAGTGGGAATTACGTATGGAGTTGAATGGGGAAAATGAAGATGGAGAGAAGGCAGAAGAAGGAAGAACGTACAAGAAGGTAGCAACAACTATAGTGAGGTCCACATTATAATGGCAGTGTACGATTCACAATACTGTTGCTGTCCTTTTCTATCATACAACAAAACAGATAGCACTATCTCTCTCTCGCTTTGCAATGTTGTCTATTTGCCAGAATATTTTTGATATTCACTTTTGATCTTTTGATAGTGACTGTACAAAACTGAACAAACCATATTCTCAGCCGCCATTTTCTCTGTTCATTCTACCAAAATACTTGAGTACACAAGTCGTATAATTGATTTAAAATTTATTTTTGAAACAATGAAACGATTTTTAAACATTACTGAATGAGAAACAAAAATTAAAATACCTCAAATGACATTTTAAAAGTTGATAATTAACCATCCTAGACTTCATCCATGCTTCAGTTAGTCTACCCATATAGGTTAAACCTACTCGTACAGGTATAAATAATATTGGAAGGTATTTCAGAATTATAATAATAATAATAATAATTTATTTCTCGTAAAAAAGAAAAATCACAATTACAATTTCAAATGAAAACATATACATAACAGTATGAAGAACATTTACTTTTCAATTTCAATGAAATTATAATAACAAATAATCATACAATTGCTTCCTTATCAGAGAAATTAGGTACTCCGAGGATTCCTTTATGGGAGTTACCAGCAAATAGTTTTAGTCATTTAGAAAAATTATAAACCTATAAATGATAATTACTACATCCCTGTCGCGAAGAAAACTGTTAGGTACTAGAATCATCAAAACTTGTCTTCTCTATTTAAAAACAAACATATAATTACTCTTCCACTTATATCCATCATCATAAGGTGAAAAATTCAACTTAACGTATCCCTTGCCATCTATCTATTCTAGAGCAATCTTAGGGCACTTAATCACTTATATCTACACTCTCCAACTTGGGTTGTTTACCTTGAATAATAATATCTATTTACATCACAAACAGAAACAAATACCTACTAAGCTTAGATTTGAATATTTCACACATTGAATAGATTTCTTTAAATGATCTGTAACTATACTTCTATTGCAATATTATTAAGTTTTTATCTGAGATCTCTAAACCACACTTCAACATCCTGCTTTTCCAATAACCAATTTTCAGAAAAAACTTGAAACTTCTCGGATTTTTTTGCTGCCTTATGCTAATTGGAATTTCATTGTATACTTTTGGGGCTATAAATAAATAAAACGTTTAAAGATTTCTTTGTGTGTCTTGGTCTATTAAATTACTTGCGGATCGGAGATAATATTCGCGGTTAGCAACGTTCACTTGTCCACTTCTAAAAAAGAAAATTGACAATACTTTGAAGAAATACAGATACCTTAGTGGTAGAAATCCCCATTTTCTGAAAATTGGCAAAGAGCTAAATAATCTTGGTTTTTTGTCTATGGTCCTCAATATGTATTTTTTGCCCGGTGACAAGAGGTTTAATGTTATTAAAATAAGCTCCTCCCCATACCGCTATTCCATATTGTAGTCTACTGTTTACGAGTGCATAGTACAGCGATTCCATGACATATTCGGGGCATAAATTTCTTATATAGTAAAATTTTCTGCACGCACACGTAAGTTCCCTCTTCATTTAATTATTTGTTGGTTCCAAGTGAGCTTGGAATCAATTATAATACCTAGATATTTAACTTGGGGTGCTTCTGAAATCTTTTCACAGGTGCAGTTTATTGGACTATCACATTCATTTGAATGAAATGATATATTCATTAAATCATTTCCTTCAGGCCTCAGCTTGTGGACAATTATGTGGATTTACTGGCATTCAGTTCTAGGGCGTTCACCTGCAGCCATAAATTCAATTTCTTCAATCTTCCCTAATCATCTGAGCCACTGACCCCTATCATCTGCAATGTAACTCAGTGCTGTGTCGTCGGCAAAGGCTGTGACAGATCCCTCAAAGTTGCCGTTACAAAGATCATTAACATACACAAGGAACAGCTCAGCTGATAGACCGGACCCTGAGGCAGACCTACCCCTGTATCTATAAGTTTTAGCCGCTTAGCGAATCCCCAATCCTTACCTGTTGTGACCTATTACTTAGAAGCTTTTAACCAATATTACATACACCTCTAACTCCTGAGTCTTGCAATTTTCCAACAATATATCGTGATTCACAGTATCATACGCTTTTCGGATATCCAAATAGAGGCCGGCACATTCTTATTATTACTCTGTTTTTTAAAATTCAAGTTTATTTCTTATTATTGTTTATCCATTATATATTTCAGAGATAAATTTAAGCATGGCGTCCTCTGTACTTAGTCCTTTTTGAAACCCGAATTGATTTTTGCTGAAAAAACTGTGTTTGGTTAGAAAGCTACTAATCTTATCCTGACAACTTTCTCTAGGTTTTTTTGCAAATACTGAGAGAAGAGCGATAGGTCGGTAGTTGTTTGGATTTTCTTTATCCCCATTTCCCCATTATTTCAATTGAAATTACTTATTTTAAATAGGATTCATATTTTTCCATTATTTTCAAGAGAAATTGGAATGAATATTTACCAAATAACTCAATTTCTGTTGTTTTGAAATTCAGATCCTTGTATCACAGCTTTTTAAATTAGCCGCCATTTAAGGTTTGTATAAAAATAGAAATCCGATCTCAGTTATGGAAGCAAATTTTTGAATAAAATTATGAAAAAATATTTTTTCGTGATTAATTTGACATCAAAATTGATTATTTATCAAGGAAATGATAATTATTATTAGATTGAATTCATGGGATGAATCGAGTAACAGCTGTGTACAGTCAGTGGCAAAATGGTGAGAATTGGCAACGTTTTTCTCCTATCTTTCTTCACTGCCATTATAACGTGGACCTCACTATAGGAAGAAATTCCCAGAATGGATGACGAGTGAGACCTGTCTTCTAGTGATCTGCTCTCGCATGTCACCCTTAAGTCACACACTCTCTCACTCACTCTCTATAAGCCTACCTCACACTCACTCTCTCTTTCTCCCCATTAATCTACCTCATTCTCTTACTATATCGTCCGTTTCACTATTCCGGGAACAGTTGAAATAGGCGATTGCAGCCTGTTTGGCATTTTCAGACATCGAATAATTTCAAATTAGAGTCGCCACTGACAACTGATGACTGAAATACGTTCAGCGCAGTCGCAGATAACAAGATCATGTCATCCTAGCACCCTATCTGCCGCATAGTTTACGCTTTGAGAAGCACTGGAAGACGAAGATGGAGATGGAGGAAAGGAGAAGAAGATGATGACGGAGGAGAAAAAGAAGAAGAAGAAAAGGAAGAAGAAGAAAAAGGAGGAGAAGAAGAAAAATAAGAAGAAGAGGATGGAAAAAGTTAGCGCGTAGAACATAGTTTACGCGTTCAGAGGCACTGGAAGACGAAGATGAAGATGGAGGAAAGGAGAATAAGATGATGACGGAAGAGAAAAAGAAGAAGATGATGATGGAGGAGAGAAAGAAGAAAAAGAAGAGGAAGAAAAAAAAGGAGAAGAAGAAAAAGGAAAAAATAAGATAGAGAAGAAAAAGAAGATAGAGAAGGAGAAGAATAAGAAAAAGAGAATAAGAAGAAGAAGAATAGAAGAAGAAGAAGAAGAAGAAGGAGAAGAAGAAGAAGAAGAAGAAGAAGAAGAAGAAGAAGAAGAAAAGTGTTGAAGAGAAGAAAAGGGTTGGAGAGAAGAAAAACAAGAATAGAGTAAATGAAAGAGAAAGGGGAGCAAACTGAGAAGGGAGAAAAGAAATAGAAGAGCGATGAGAGTGAAACAAAATGGATAAACATCACAAAGAACAGTATCATCTGTTCAGATCTATCTTATCTATGATGTGGTGAACAAAATAAATTTCATCAATCGTATTATGGAGTGGAGCCGGCGAATACTATTCAGATAATATAACGAACAGTGACCGGCAACTGGAAGTTCGGACAATCGGGAGGCTGAGACCCATCTGTCCGGACTAGAGCGATCCACATTGAATGGTACATCGTAAATTGGACAAACTCGTGGTGACACCATGCTAGCAAGTCTGGGTGTGGAGTTCACATAAATATCAGGCGCCTCACATCCTTTCTCTTCTACATTATTTCCTCTTTCGCGCCATCTTCCACTTCTTCTCATTCTCCTTCTTCTCCTTCTCCTACTTCTTTTTTTTTTCTTCTTCTTCTTCTTCTTCTTCTTCTTCTTCTTCTTCTTCTTCTTCTTCTTCTACAATATTATTGAATCACTTTTTGATATTAGAAAAAACGACTACCAGACAGATTTTTTACAATAAATGATTTAATTGAAAATATTAAACTGATTTTTTTTATTAGAAAAAAACTGTCGTTTTTTTCTAATAGCAAAAAGTGATTCATTGATAATATAAGCATTTCGTGATGGAAAACAACATATTTAAGAATTATTCAATTCAACCTCTCGTCTTCAAACTCTCCTACTGGCCTTTTTAAGCTGTGTTAATTTTTGTGATCGTTATAAACTAGTCAAGGACGAGGTGCGTACAAATTTATGCGCCACCAACACGCGCATTCCTCCTCCCATCAGCTCATGCTATGCTTCTAATATCTGTATTTGTACAGAAACAGTAAGATGCAAATATAAAGGTGCGTACAGATTTACTCGCCGCGAACACTTCGAGGGTTTAGAGTCATAGTAGCGTATCTACAAAATTCCGTTTTTTAGCTTATCTGACCTATCTAAATAACTTTTCGTGGTCTATTTAGTGACACACACGCTTATCTCATTGCATTAGCCATTGGAAAGATAAGTGGATAACGTATCTACAATCGAGTGATGAAATAAATGACACAAAAGCATATGTTCTGTTACGCTTCTTTGACTTGAACAAAACTGAATGACACAAAAGCTTATCTTCAGTTACGCTGTAGTTAGTGACCTACATAATAGCTTATGTGTCAACTTACGCTAGTGTGACAGTAACTTTGAGCGCGAAAAAGCTCACAAAATCAATGCTAACATAACTTTCATAGCCCATAAGTCTTGATTTTAACATAACTTTTATAGCCCATAAGTCTTGATTTAACAAGATAATCAGACTAGCTTCTGTATTTCTTCCTGTTTGTGTTTTATTCTGATCAATGATCACGAAAAACAGAGGAGTTTTTTTTGTGTGAGTTGGCAAAGAAATGCTTGAAGGAAGCTGATGATTGTAAGTTGGAAGAAAGTTTATTTATTTATTCATTCAACTTCCACGGTACAACACGAATTTCACATGAAAATAACATAGAAGAAGAATACAAGCAAAGAATATATAGATAAATAATAATACACCAATAAAAAACATCTATGTGGATAGTTTGAAAGACAAAAATTAGAATACAGAATGAATCATAGTTAACATACATATACATATAAGTGAAAGGCCCATGGAAGTTTACCACAAGGGGCATAAACAAGGAAGGGAACACCAAAATCACACCATGCAGGTATCTCTTCATAGTTCTCCTGAGAAAGCCCAAGGACACCCCAAAGAAATCAACATCAGCTGCAGCAGCCTCACAACCAGAGCGAAGTATTCTAGAAAGCCCACTATTATAGGCATAGGCTGTTAGGTGAGAGCATCTGCGGAAAATGGAACCTTGAGCACATTCCTCTTGGAACACAGATGTTAATACTAGCCAGAAGTTCAGGGCAGTCCAGATATCCATTGACAGTCTTGAAAAGAAGGACCAGGTCATAGTGTTCCCACCTCAGAACCAAAGGGAGGAGATGGACTGTCCCTTAATCTCCTCC
>NC_052504.1:10267406-10302406 GCF_014356525.2 Nilaparvata lugens
AGGATGAATTTATCTACAATTTGTAATCAATCGTAAGTTTCTATGATGTATCAGACTCGTTTTAGGAACTCTTGATCAACAGTAAAATTACGAAAAAAATGTAAAAACTTAAATCGCCATTTTAAATTCTTAACTTCCAATTGTTTTGGAATCGAAAGTATTATTTATTGAAGTGGTAGAGGGGGACAATTTTCACATTCTCACTAGATTTGGAAATTTATCAGAAGTATTTTACAAGACATGCAACTTTGAAATAGGAATTGGCCCTTTTTTGTGTATTGGAATATGGGCTTAAGTACACTCAACAATACATTTTCCATTTTTCGACTGATTTGACTCATTATGCATGATTTTGAACCGCCGTGACGGAAGTGTGAAGGATGAAGTGTAGTACGATGAAATCTAAGCATTGTGTCAAAAGTATGTGTTTGAAATTTTGATCCTTGAGGTGTCCTTAAGCGCGCCTCTCCACTAGGAAATACTGAAATGAAGTGTATCTTACGGGTGATTCTCATAGGACATAATCTCAAGAACTTATGTCGTTGTGCGAAATAACAAAGTGAGGGGAAATGTAGTGGTGATGATGCTTGAAGCTGAAAATCAGGTGTTTTTCACAATACAAGGAGCATTGTTGTCAGGTGTACCTGGAATATGAGATAGAGCGCTCTACTGATTCAGATTGTAGAGCACAAAAAGAGCTTCTAAAGTTACTACAATTTTATCTGGAGCTATTGTTCCAATATTTTAACAGTTACCAACTGGAATCACAGCAATTTGGACTTGTGGTATTCAAGTAACAGTCTTTCGAATAATTGAAGTCAGGTTGTGACTAGAAGATACATCAACTCTAGTTCACAAGATTTGTCATCTTCATGGTCTAGTCTGAAACCTCTCGGATATCCTCGAGGATTCGGTCTTGAAATTTCACCCTAAGCTAATTTCAGCAATCATTGATACTCATATCGTATTCATTCAATAGATTTTTAGGAATCATCTATCGTACACCTGATAGATTTTTTAGGAAATGAAAATGGATTAAGTTTTTTTATATGGATATCTGCACGCCTTACAATACGAGGACCTCTTTTCCAGAGCTAGATTAATTAGTGTTAAACACATGTTGAGGAAATAATTGTAGTAAGAAAAAACTCTTTCTTCCTAAGAAACGAAGAATCCGACCTCTTATTCAATTCTAAATAACTATCTAACTTGACACGGACCACAGAAGTAATGTAAATCTTCAAGAGTATCCAACAGTCTCAGAGAGCTAAAAATACAGAGAGCCTGATTGAAAAAAAAATAGCAATATGCAGGAAATCAAAACTTATGCGAGATCTTTCACAAGAGTGATCTATAGTCTATTCACGAAAAACACTAAACAGAATACTACACTAAATATGATTAAGATAATGATTATAATTCTGTTACTATTGCTTATTGCTCTCAAGATAATCCTCTTCAAACAAAAAATAAAAAAACTTGTATCAAATTAAAAAATTAGAATTGTTTTTACTTTTTAGTTGGGAAAAACATCGGGGGACCGATGTCTAGGTAAAACCATCGATAAGTGAAAAACATCGAACAGGAACATCGATGTTTGATGTTGAAACATTGATGTTTTTAAACATCGATGCATCGATACCCATCTCTAATTGATTGATTATTTAGATTCCCGGAAAAAGTTGGAAGTCTTGACAACTGTAGTGAGGTCCACGTTATAATAGCAGGGGAGAAAGATAGGAGAAAACGTTGCTGATCCTCTGTCTTGTCAATGCCTTCTATAGATGGTAGCTGAAACATGTTTATTGATGTAATACTAGTAGTTCTGTGAACAGTAGACCTCACGCAGTATTCTCATCCACAAGTACCTGATGTCAACTGTTTTAAATGTTAACAAAATCAGTTCACGTTTGAATTTGTATTCCATAATTTATCAATATTTATGTTGATTTAAACAATGAATAGAATATATTTCTATTCCAGAATTTTTATAATATTCATCCAGTTCCGTGATAATCATTCCATCTAATGAAAATTGATTTCTTTCAATAAAAAATATTATAATTTCTTCAGCAGTATCTAGTTCATTTGATTATTTTTAATCACCTATTAAATTAGTTTTTTCGAATGGGAGAATATTGATACTGATGGACACGCATAATAATACCATGACTGCAAAACAAAATATTGAAACCAAAGACCATAAAGCTGCGATTGGACCAAATTTATTAACAAAATGTTAATAACTCAATCCTTATAGATTATATTAGATTGAACATAACTTATCATACATATGATGAACATGTGTGTTTGTCAACTTGCGTTCAATCTAATAGAATCTATAAGGATTAAGTTATTAACATTTTGTTAATAACTTTGGTGTAAAACCAGCTTAAAGATGCATACCTCTTCAAGGTCTTTCATTGGAACTATAGACCTTATACAAATACAGTAATAGACTGGCTTCTCCACACATCTGTGTAATCACTTGTCAGCTGATTTATGATGAATAATTCTATAGTCTGATTTTTACTCTAATATTGGCGAATGAAGGAGGCTCCTTTTTCCTTTCATATTATCATTGAAATGCAAAATTTCCAAAAACCTTGTATATACGTCGACGCGCAATTTAAAAAGGAACATACCTGTCGAATTTCATGAAAATCTATTACCGCGTTTCGCCGTAAATGCGCAACATATAAACATTTAAACATTAAGAGAAATGCCAAACCGTCGACTTGAATCTTAGACCTCACTTTGTTCGGTCAATTGGGGTTTATTGATGTATTATTAGCTGTTCATTCTAGTTTAAAATAATGAATTATGTTTTATTAAGCAAGAAATTATATTTTTTTGATAATTACATAATGAATTTTCATAATCAAGATGAAATATTTTGTTAATAAATAAATAATTCTACATTTATAAATGACGATGGCAACAGAGCAAAGCGAGAAAGAGATAGCACTATCGGCTTTGTTGAATGATAGACAAGGACACCATTGCTAATCAAACACTGCCATTATAATGGAGACCTCACTATATAGTCTAGTACCATGACTGTGGGCTGATTGATTGATTTACCAATAGCTTTATAGAAAAATATTTACAATGGTTTGTTGATATCCACTTCAAACTGGCAGCATTCCTTATTTATGGCATAAATGCTTCCCATTTATTCAATGCTGACACATTCATGTGAATCGTACTATAATACATTTGATTTCGCCCCACTTGGATGTAAAGAGCTGGTTTTCGTGCTTCATATGGAGGCCGAAAGTGATTGTTTTCTGACCAGGCCGGTAAAATTTCTACGGTCCTAGGGCTGTAAAATAACCTTGAAGTCAGCTGATTCTGATTCGATGTGAACGTGTTTACAAAATAGTTCATGAAACGGAATCAGTTTAAACCAATTGGTGAAATTTCAAGTGTGCTAAAACAGCTGATCAAAAAACTTTTCATTGTTTGTGTTCATTAATCAAGAATCAAGACATTTATAATAATATAATCTTATTGTCATTTGAAAGAATAAAAAAGTATAAACTCAACCTCCCACATTAAAACATAATTTTGTAGGTTATTTAGACAAATCAGAATAAACAATAGAAATACTTGGACAATTTCCTGATATTCAGATAACCTCAGATTTGCTAGAGCTAAAACCTTCCAGTTTTGCTTTCATAAGTGCCTAATAAACAATTATTATTCTCATATATGTATATTGTTTTATTTTTCTGTGTGGCGAAAAATAGCGTTCGCACCACAGGAAAAAATGTGTTTCTGGCTCTCAATCTTTTCTAGTCAACTGAAGTTTAGGTTAGAAGCTCTATCCTACTCTGAAAATCGAATTTAAATAGTTTATAATATTTATCTCATCTGTATCTCATTCATACAAATAAAATGATAGTATATTATTGCAGAATACTTTATTCAATCTAGAAGCATAAACTGATTCCGTTTATCCACCATGTTTCATGATAAACGCAGTACTAGACGGTTTGAGGTTAGATTCTATTATACTCTGAAAATTGAATTTGAATAGTTTATAATATCTCATTCGTATTTCATTCATCCAAATAAAATGATAGTATCTTATTGCAAAATACTTTATTCAATTCTAGAAGCATAAACTAATTTCGTTTTATAAACTAATTTGTAAACACATTTACATCAAATCAGAATCAGCTGACTTCAAGGTTATTTTACAGCCCTAGGGCCATAAAACTTTTACCGGCCTGGTCAGAAAACAATCACTTTCGGCCTCCATATGATGCACGAAAACCACCTCATTACATCCAGGTGAGGCGAAATAGTATATTTCGCACCTAGGGCCGAAAATGAGACTTTCCCGGCTCGAAATTGGGTTTAAAGTCTGAGGCCGTAGGCCGAGGACTAGAAAAGATTGGGAGCTGGAAACACATTTTTGCCCATGGTGCAAACGCTATTTTTCGCCACACAGAAAAATAAAACAATATACATATATGAGAATAATTGTTTATTAGGCACTTCTGAAAGCAAAACTGGAAGGTCATAGCTCTAGCAAATCTGAGGTTATCTGAATATCAGGGAATTGTCCAAGTATTTTTATTTTTCATTCTGATTTGTCCAAATAACCTAAAAGATTATGTTCAATTATGTGGGAGGTTGAGTTTATACTTTTTTATTCTTTCAAATGACAATAAGATTATATTATTATAAATGTTTTAATTATTGAATAATAATACAAATAGTGAAAAGTTTTTGATCAGCTGTTCTAGCACACTATAAATTTGGCCAATCTGAATGTCAATGTCAAAAATGCTTGTTGTCATCGACTTCGGAAGTTTAGGTTACAAGTTCTATCCTACTCTGAAAATCGAATTTGAATAGTTTATAATATTCATATCTTATCTGTATTTCTTTCTTAATTTCTCTAAATTATTATAATCATGATGGTTATTATAATAAGAATAACGATAATAAATCTACTCTCTGAATTGTAGTGGACGGTATCATGTATGATTATGCAGATAGGAATGATTTGAAATTGTTTCACTCATTTATTGAATGATTCATTAAAAATTTGATCCTGTCAATCACTAGTGAACTGGAAGCTTTAATACCGGATAACAGAATACTATAGTATAAATAAAGCCATAAAATAGGATAGCAGAATTCTTGTACAAGGAGTGAAAGAAACCATATGATTGTGCATTGGTTGACCTATCAAGGTTGAGCTTTACCATTGGCCGAGATAAGACACGCCTACAGTAGGCGGAGCATTACTCGCTTATGATTGGTTCATTAAAGTGGAAATTGACTTCAAAATCAGCTCTCTTCATCCAATAATATAATTTCTATGCTTTTTTCCCACTGACTACTCATTATACCGGCTGCTCTATTTTATTTCATTTATTATTTCACAAAGGTGACTTCCTCAAAGACTCTGCTGGTTATGTATCGGGTTATTGCTAATTGACTTACTTATACTATTTAATATATTATACTTGATAATACTTAATAATTAATACAAATTTATATGATACTATAATATGGTTGTTTTCTTGATTCGTATGGATCGTTCGCAGTACTATTTCATTCCTTCTAAAAAAGTTTCAAATTTTGTATTTGGGAGAGTGCTCCTGATAAAAAAGAAATAGACAATAAATTGTATCGTTCAAAATACTATTCCATCGCTTTTATAGGAGTTTCATATTGTGTATTCAGGAGAGTGCTTTCAATAAAAATGAAATGGACAATGAATTGTCTCAATGTAAGCTATACTGTGGGAAATTTCGGTATTTCATTCAAATGCAATAATAATTATTGTATACAACCCTCCACAAACTAGTTCCAGGTGAAGAGTATTATTATTACTTATTGCATAAAATTATTCAATTCTATTTGTATTTTATTGTTTCTTTTTTCAATAATCCAATCAAATTGTATTGAAAATAGTTATTCAATTGAATGGCTACGATCCCAAAGAAGAAATGGTAATTATAATAAATTTTAAATGTCAGTCAACAAGAGTACCAACAAAAACATATTCGCTTCTGCGAAATTCGAACAATTATGTACCGTCATCACAACTATATTCCAAATATTATAAAATCACATCACTTATATGGGCTACTTTATTCAAATGAATAAAAACTATATGAAACTTGTAGTACTCATTTTGTTCAAATCATGCATTTAATTTTTCTAAAATGTTTTAAATAAAAAGGATACTACAAGTTTTGTGTATATATTTTTTCCCTCTTTCGTGTAACCCATGTCAGAGGTATTTATTGAACATGAGAAAAAACATTTACAATATGAAAAAAAGTACTTTACATACTTGCATTAATTTCGTTAAACTATCGTGTAGCATCCCACTATTGAGTCTATGTGTCGAGATTCATTTAGTTTATAATAATATATAGACTATTTAGTTTATAGATATTGTATCTATTAATATTGATATTATTCATGAATGTACTGAGGAAATACACTACCCAGGCATTTGTATGAGGGAGATGTTATCAAAGTCCAATATCTTCACTTATTTCAATGTACCTAGAATATGTATTCTAGGTACCTTGAATTATTCTATCTTCTTTGAAGAAGAAATTTACGTTTTACACTTCTTAAATTTTTCAAATGCAACTCCCAGTTGTGTAAATGAGAATGATGAATTACATAATTCGCAATCATCTATAACGGCTCTCCATGGCATTTTCAGATTCATAAAATTGCAAGCAATTTTTTCACCCACTTATCCACATTGTAACCAAGCCATTCCTCCAGATTCTTCAAATAGCTTACTGCACTTTTTCACCTGCATTCAGATGCACTTAAAACCGTCAGCATTGATGCGTTATGTTTAAGGAATTCTGACAGATGCACTGCTTTTTCACCTACCTACCTTCGCATGTGAAAAGTATGAGCAGAAAATTATATGCAGTCAATCATCGTTCATCATGCAACCGTTTCACAAAATGAATACATGTCATTAGAGCACTTTGTTTATTGGGTTATAATTTGTGTTGCATGCCACTAACGTTCACTTTGAAGTATCAGCATTGGTTAAATAGGTAGCATGAGGATTTATCCCCAAAGAACACTGATAGTTTGAAGTCAAACTCACCACAGAGCTGAATATTATTGTGGAGATGCATCATTGCAAATTGTATGCTATGATTGGCGACTGCACGACATTGCTTCAACAATCCGGTTCTCTCCTAGAAGTTTCCTGCAGAAGTTGGTCTGTAGAAATAATTGCTGTAGAAAAATTGCACACTCTTTTGCCTGAGGGTGGAGACGAGGATGTGGAATAGATGTGAGTTGACTTGAGTATAAAGTGGTGGATGAATAGTTTAGGAGGGAAACCAGATGTTTGCCCTTGTCGTGAGGATAGTTTAGTTAATGGGACGATGACTAGTAAGTGTCCCATCTATTATTATGCAACAGTTTTCTGTTTTTGAATTTTCATGTATCATTGTGAGCAAATCTTCTTATAACACGATATCTTGGATAAAAGTGTCGCATCTATTGGTAAGCGACTGTTGGTTTCTTAGCACTACAGCCCTGGGTGGGCCTTGGCCTCCTCCGCCACTCGCCTCCACTCGTTCCGGTCATTCGCCATCCTTCTCCATCCACGTGATTTCTCTTCTTGTAATCATTATGAATAAATATATTTTACTGTCGTAGACCAATATAGGTAATTGACCAAGTCATAGTAATACAATATTCCAAAGTGATAAAGTCAAAGTGATAGTTTAAAGTTACAAAGTAGAATAACATCAAGTAGAATCGAGAAACTCTGTCAAACGATAGAAAGGTCAGCCACTCAAAAAGTAACTTCAGAAGAATAACGATCTTTCAACAACATTTGATATCAATGGCAACTTATTGTGCATGCTCAAGCCTATGCTGTCATAGTGTTTCATGCTTATAACAAGACCTAGCATTATTGGATCTTTTCTTCATGTTTATTATTTATCTATTTATTTGGTTAGCACAAACAATACAATGATCGAGAAAGAAAAACCAGGCTATTGCCTAAAACTATTCCAATTTCCTAATTCAGTTTCAAACTGTCCAAATATTATAAATAGGTTATGTCCATTTCAATTTCTACACCAAATTACAATCTGAGAATATAGATCTGTTATGGAGATTCTTTCTAGTATGCATGATTACTTGAAATATATAGAGATTTATAATAGTCAATATTTTTAGTCTATGGGAAACATTTCTCTGAAATAAACAAGGATCATCTTCCTATCTGTTAACTCTAATGTTGTATTTTCCCAATTGTGGAAATAGTCTGTGTCATTGCCTCATCTGTAATTTCATGTTGAAATTTCCCTCACTATTTATCTTGCTGTAAGCAATCGCTATTGCGGAGGGTTATAAATGGAGGTTGTATTAACTTTCTCAGATGCTGTCCGGCATGAATACAGTTGGAAAGACTGTCTTCTACTCCTACTTGAATCTTCTACATGTATAACAATATTTTTTTGTGAATCGATCTCGTCTTCGAACTAATGAATTTCCAAAATCAACTGGAGGACTGATAAACTGGATCAATAAAGGAATCTTCAAGCTTCAGGCAAGGAAAGTGAAATCGAAGATTATGTTCGAGATGTTGCTGACCAGTTTAGGCGAGAGACAAAAAATGATCTATAAAAAAGTGATTGCAAATAAGTGTTGCTAGCTGCTTGCTGTAAAAGGAATCGAATCGGAGAACTGCCAAGTTGAAAGAAACTATCATTAGAAGAAGAACTTGGAGATGAAGGTATAGAAAAAGGCGAAGGAGGGGAAGAAGAAGAAGAAGAATGAGAGGTGAGAGGAATGGCACATAAAAAGAGAGAAGATGGAGTCTCGGAAAAGGAGAAGAAGGACCAAACGATGAAGAAAAAAGAAGAAAAAGATAAATGAGAAGGAGAAGCAGGATGAATGGAAGGAGAAGGAGAAGAAAAAGAAGAAGAAACAATCTACAGTGGCAGTAGTAGAAGAGAAAACCACTAAAAGAGAATGAAAAAAGGTAAAGGAAAGGAAAAAGATTAGAGGAGTATGAAGAGAGGAGCAGAAGCAGAAGCAGAAAGTAGGTGGAAGAAGAGGAGAAGTGCTTGAAAAGAAACAGAGGAGAACATTCCATAGCATGGAGAATAAGAATAAGAAATGGAAGAAGAAGTAGGAGCAGACGAAGGGGAAGAAGGACTAGAAGACAAAGAAGGAAAGCTGAGAACAAGAAAAAAGGTAGTAGTAAACACGGAGTAGTGGAAGAACAAGAAAGATAAATGAGAGAATATGAAGAGGGAAGAAAAATGAGAATAAGAGAAAGAAGGTGAAAAACGGGAAAAGGAGAGAAGACAAGGTGGTGAGAAGGTGATGAATTTGAAAAATTATTCATGAAGTCATGGAATAAGATTTAAAGAAGCGGATGAAAAGAAGGTGAGTGGAGAGATAGAAAAAGAAGAGAAATAGAAAGATGGTGAAGGAAGAAGAATTGGAAGAGGAAGAATATAATATAAGAGAGGAATGAGGAGAATTAGTTCAATAATTAGAAGAAGATCAAGAAGAGGAGGAGAAGGGAAAGGAGCAGAAGGAGGAGGAAGATGAGAAAGAAGAAGGAGGAGGAAGAGAAGAAGAAAAGGAAGGAGAAGAAGGAGGAGAAGAAGAATAAGAAGAAGAAGAAGACAGTTGTAGGGGAAGAAGAAGAGGAAAGATAGAACTCGTTCGATTTGACGTAAAAATAAACAGTTGACCGTTGTTGCTCGCCTACAATAAAAAGCGCCTCCTAGACAGACCCCGTTGCAATGATTGGTCAGTCAGTTATTCGCCCTTGGAATTTACTTTCAGATTCATTCTTATTGCAGTAAAAGGCGTGCAATAAAAATGCGGCCGCAAAACAATGCTCTGCATCTTCACAGAAGATAATATTATGGTGGCTATAGTGGCAGTGGCAGACAATGACCAGTTTCCACCATAGTGGCGAAAGAGAAAATCGATTGTTGGAGAGAAAGAGAAAATTGATTAATGGAGAGAAAGAGAAAATGTGGAGATTTCGAAGAAGGTGTCGGTGGAGAGGTGAAAAAAAGAGGTTGACCAGAAAAATAGTGAAAAGAAGGACTACAGAATTACAAAAATCATGGTAGGGAGAAGAGAAAAGACGAAAATGATAAATATTATGAAAATTCAAAAATTGAATACAATGAAATAAAATCATATCAAGATTATTATAAATATCGTGGCACCAAGCTTCGCTCGCTATTGTTATTTACTGATAAACAGAACCCCATTCTCTAAAATTAATGATCGTGTTTATATTTCACAGCTGGCTATAAGTCATCTTATGAATTTTAGGGATGCGATATTTTGATTTTTCACATACTCGCTTTTCTACTATTCACAGCTGTTTCAGCCTAGGATGAATTATCCTTCCAATGTCGTTCAGCGAGTTTCCTCTAGAATGATCGTGTTTATATTTCACAGCTGGCTATATATGTCATCTTATGAATTTCAGGGAAGCGATATTTTGATTTTTCACATACTCGCTTTTCTACTATTCACAGCTGTTTCAGCCAAGGATGAATTATCCTTTTAATGTCGTTCAGTGAGTTTTCTCAAGGATGAGACCTAGTGCAATCGAATCTTTATATCATAAACCTACTATGTCCCTAATTTCGTGAAAATCGTTAGAGCCGTTTTCGAGATCTGTTAAACATAAATAACCAGATATAAACATAACCAGATATAAAAATAACCAGGTATAAAAATAACCAGATATAAAAATAACCAGATATAGAAAAATAACCAGATATATAAATACAGAAATTGCTTGCTCAATATAATAGGATAAAATGGATTTCAAATTGAATGTAGATGTTTGCTAATTGATTGACAGATTATTACAATACAAATTGGAATGAGGCAAAGAGGATTAGATTTGATGCATTTATGAAGATTGATGCCAAAAACACTGATAAATCCATTATACCTGACAATGTAGCTGTCACTAGTCACTATACAATGAATTTAACACAAAATTAACGAAAAATTTTCCGACGACATACAGATAGAATTCATTTTGGAATACGACCATATAAGATGGTACAGATTATTCACTATCTATTTGAATTTATTATTCATTTTTTATTATTTGATTATTATTGTTCACTTTCTTGGTAAGGGCTACTCGTATTTGAGAAAAATGGAATAAATTGAATATAAGAGTAATTTGATTCTCCATTTTTTTTTTAAATTCCTAGCAGTATGAATATTATTGCATCTACATAATGACAGGATTCAACTATATAGGAAAATGGTATATATGTCAAATTACATAGATTTCAAGAATATACTTCCAATTTGCATTCATCTGGGTTTTGATGGAAAAGGATTCTGTATTTGAAAAGATGGAACAAGGAGATTGATATAAGAGAGAAATGAATTGAAGACTTAGGAGATACGATTAGAAAAAGAGGAGGTAGAATACGACAATTGAGGAGAAGAATAGAATAATAGTAGCTGGAGCAGGTTCATCTAGTGTGAGGGGAAGAATAATATTGATGAAACAAAGAATTTCAAAAATAATCTTCTGGTTCAGTGAAAATTTAAAATAGGAAAACAAGAGAGGAGAGAAAAAGATATCTGAGAGAAATTAAATAATAGATTGGAATATTAAGGTTTAGGATAGCGTATAATCATTATCTGTTTGTCGATTGGAGACAAGGAGAAGAATCAAGAGAACCAATAAAATAATTGAAAATGAAGACAAAGAAGAAATTGGATAAAGGAAACAGGTAGATGAGATTTTAAATAAAATAAGGGGATGACCGTGATGAAGAATATTTATAAGTAGATGTTAACCGATCGTTCATAGATCTCAAGCTAAAGGAGAAAGAGTTGAAAATTATAGGGAGAAACATTTGAATGGAATGAGAGAAAATCAGAGTAAGATCAAATGGAAGGGGGAAGAAACGTTGAAAGAATACCGTAGAATGATGAATCAAAAGAAGAATTTTCAACCGTTGATATCCGTTTAAAGAATGGATTAAAAGAAGAATTGTTAAGCGTTGATATCCGTTGTTCCATTCATTAAGAGGAGAAAAAGAACAAGTTAATTATTGTAAGAAGAATTTGAATGAGAGATGAAAGAGTCAAAGAAGGATCAAGATAGAAAAGGAAGGAAACTTTTATTGAATAATATAGAAAAATGAATCAATAGAATAATGGGTAGCCGTTTTTGAAAGGAGAAGATGAACGAATGAAAAATTAAGAGGAAAAGAATTTGAATGGAATGGAAGAAAATCAGAGAATGATCAAGATGGAAGAGGAAAGAAACGTTGAAAGAATACCGTAGAATAATGAATTAGAAGAAGAATTTTTAACCGTTGATATCCGTTGGTCCATTGATTATTGTAAGTAGGAGAAAGAAGAATTGAAAATAAGTAAAAGAAGTGAGAATTCGAATGAGAGATGAAGGAATCAAGGAAGAATAAAGATAAAAGAAGAATAAAACTTTCATTGAATAAAGAAACATGGATGAGAAAAAGAATGCGTAGTTGTTGGTCTATTAGTTGAACGAAGAAGAACAATGTATGGAAAATCATGAGGAAAAGAAGGAAATCAAAGGAGAAACAAAGTAGTAGAGGAAAGAAACGTTAAAAGAGCTGTATGAGAATGGATTAAAGGAAGAAAGAGGAATCGTTGTTATCCGTTGCTCTATCATAATTGAAAGGAGAAAAACAATGTTTGAAAAATTATGAGGAAAAGAATTTGAATGATAAAATGAAATCGAAGAAGGAACAAACAACTAAAGGAAAGAAACTTAAGAGAACTGTAGAAGAATGGATTAAAAGGAGAATAAGTAACCGTTGTTATCCGTTGCTCTACTATAATTAATAGAAGAAAAACAACGTATGAAAAATATGAGGGAAATAATTTTAATGTAAGAAAAGGAAATCGGAGAAGGAACAAAAAGTAGAGGAAAGAAACGTTGAAAGAACTGTATGGGAACTAATTAAATATATGAACTAAGAGAATGGATTAAAGGAAGAAAGAGTAACCGTTGTTATCCGTTGCTCTATTGTAATTGAAAGGAGAAGAACAACGTATGGAAAATTATGAGGAAAAGAAGTTGGATTAAAACTAGTAGTTCTGTGAACAGTAGACCTCACGCAGTATTCTCATCCACAAGTACCTGATTGAAACTATGGACCTTATGGAAATACAGCAATAGACTGGCTTCTCCACACATCTGTGTAATCACTCTTGTCAGCTGATTTATGATGAATAATTCTATATTCTGATTTTTACTCTTATATTGGCGTATGATGGAGGCTCCTTTCTCCTTTTATATTATCCTTAAAATGCAAAATTTCAAAAAACCCTGTATATACGTCGACGTGCAATTAAAGAAGGAACATACCTGTCAAATTTCATGAAAATCTATTACCGCGTTTCGCCGTGAATGCGCAACATATAAACATTTAAACATTAAGAGAAATGCCAAACCGTAGACTTGAATCTTAGACCTCACTTCGCTGGGTAAAAAAATAAATCGAATAAGGATCAAAATAATGGAGGGAAAGAAACGTTGGAACAACTATCAAAGAAAGGATTAAAAGAAGGAAGAATAACCGTTGCTCTGTTACAATTAAAAGAAGAAAAACAACGTGTGAAAAATGACAAGGAAAATAACTTAGATGTGAAAAAGGAAATCTAAGAAGGATCAACATAGCAGAGGAAAGAAACGTTGAAAGAATTTATAAGAATGGATTAAAAGAAGAAAGAGTAACCGTTGTTATCCGTTGGTCCATCAATTCCGCTAGGCAGCGAGCGCTTTTTTGTAATATCGGTGCCCCAAGGCGCGGTTTCATCATGCCATGCCAGCTTCCAATACTAGTGAAAGTCAAGGCTTTGCCTACAAGCTACAAAAAGAAGCTGCCAAGAAAAAAAAGAAGATAAAGAAAGAAGTCGCTCAAAACAAACCAGCGCTTCGCGAAAACGAACGCGTCCGTTCCTCCACTATCTCTTTCTAATGTATTTCGGTTTCTATCTTCTCTCTTCCTCCTTGTTTCTCACTGTGGTAATCCACTATCTCTTTTTCTACTTTATTATTTTGATTCCCATCTACTCTCTCTTTCTGTTTTCTTACTGTAATTAACTGTCTTTTTCTAATCTATTTTGGTTTGCATCTTCCATCTCTCTTTTCTCCTTAACGGGTTGCCTTTTGTTGTAGACTTCTCAGTTCACTGCCATCGTGTCAAGGATGCTGCTCGAATTGTTTTGAGAGTAAATGATCGGGTGTCACTTTCGATTACCGGTATCTTCAATTCGACGAGAATGCGTTGGTCCGATTTTTGAGAAATGTTTGTGAACAAGGTTTTTGGTTTCCTAACGGAATTTTATTTCTATGTTTCTCCGGTATGTTCCTGAAAAAAATGAGTTTAATGAGTGATAAAGAGTGATTTCAAACGTTGGGAATATTTGAGAAACTCAACTACAATAATCTTATGGAGCGATCAATAGTCATGAAAGTATCCAAAACAACATTTTCATTGGTAGGTGTCAAAACACATGAGAATAGTTAAAATAGAGAAATCAGTGTTTTAGGAATATCAAATCATTGTGTTTATGTTTAACAAATAACATAACAAACAAATATGTTCTTTAGTTTAACATCTTTTGTTCAAATCTTCTTTTGTTCTTAAGTAGTAGTAGTCTACTAAATCTTATACTACTAAATATTAAGTAGTTAATACTTATGGAGAGACATTTCATTTCAAGACAAAATATTTTATCACCTCCAAGTTTTATCATTGGTTTCAACCCTCCCATTTAGATACATGAGCTGAATTCTCATTTGGATCAACTTTCATTCATTTCGTATGTCGGAAGATATCAGTCTTAAAATGAGATAAGTTATCAATTCATTATTCAATATGATGAATTTTTCATCAATCATAACCATTGAGAGTCCCAACATAATAAGATCCTACCAAAGATTAATGGAAAACTCAAGTCTGTCCACTTAAATTATATGGCTCAACCTTTATCTCCTAAATATGAAGAGAAATAAAAATCTCAGTACCCTTTTTGAATTATATTAACAAAATAATTCAAAAAGGGTACATAGATTTCTATTTTTATGGCTAAACCCATTTCACTTAGTAACTAGACATTAGTAACTAGACAAAACCAAAATTAACTAGTAACTAGTGATAAGTCCACCTTGACACATTTGTATTGGTGCGGAGTGTTGATCATGTGATCCTTGTATAATAATGTATGGTAGCGATTATAAGTGACTTTGTACAAATCCTAGAGTGTTGACTATATGGCTCAGTGATTCTTGTACAGAATTCATAGTGTTGGTTTCAAGTAATCTTTGTTCAAATTCAATTGTGTTGATTAATGATCATAAGTCATCCTTTAAGAAGATGACCAAAGACTCCAAACTCATCATAAAATCTTCTTTTGTTCTTAACATCATATGTTTTCCATCTTTCCATAAGTATTTAATACTTATGGAAAGACATTTGTGATCAAGTGAACAAATCATTTTTCTTACTGAATTGATAACGAAAGTAAAAGTTCAACGATCAAGAGTTGTACGTTTGTGGAAAGTTTTAACAAGAATTGACTCATCCTCAGAAATATAATATATTTTTATTTCTCAATTAATAATAATATATTCAGGCAGAGTGGGACTTTACTGCAAGTGACTCCCCACTAATAAAACTAATAGGAATTTACTTCTTTCATTCCTCAAAAAATGTTGTGATCTTTGCTAATATAATACATAGAAGGTGCAAAAAAATGGTACCAGTAGGAGAAGACCTAAACCAGAAGACTGATGATATGCTCGATACACACGTACGCGTCACACACGTACGCACATTGACGCATGCGCGCGTGCAATAGCTTAGCTTTCTCTTGCAGAGCCGCAAGGAAGTTGAATTTGAATAGAGATGCGGCCTATAATGGTATAATGCGGTCAGCCGCCAATGCACATGCAGTCAGAGGTCTATGCCTATGCTAAGTTGAGAAGCAACATGGGTTTGAAAAGAAGTGGAAGAAGAGAGAAGAAGTTGGAGAGGAGTAGAGAAGAAGTTGGAAAGAAGAAGTGGAAGAGGAGTAAGAGAAGGAGTTGAAGAGTAGTAAGAGAAGAAGTGGAAGAAGAGTAAGAGAAGAAGTTGAAGAGGAGTAAGAGAAGAAATGGAAGAGGAGTAAGAGAAGGAGTGGAAGAGAAGTAAGAGAAGAAGTTGAAGAGGAGTAAGAGAAGAAGTTGAAGAGGAGTGAGAGAAGAAGTTGAAGAGGAGTAAGAGAAGAAGTGGAAGAGGAGTGAGAGGAGAAGTGGGATAGAAGTAAGAGAAGAAGTGGGATAGAAGTAAGAGAGGAAGTTGAAGAGGAGTAAGAGAAGAAGTTGAAGAGAAGTAAGAGAATAAGTGGAAGAGAAGTAAGAGAAGAAGTTGAAGAGGAGTAAGAGAAGAAGTCCAACTTGCTGATAAATGGCTGATCCTGGAAAATGGAGGAAAGAGAATTTGCTAAACTTCTGTGTGATGTTAAATCTATGAATTACTAGAACTGATTATCAGTTTTAAATTTATCAGAATCTTTTATGAGTAACATCCACGGAAAATAATGCTTCTAGAGACTAGAAACTAATGAAGCTGTCTACAAGGAAATTGATTCAAGATTCAGAAGGATGGAGAAGCAACAAATCTCTTATTTTTCCAGTATAGGCCTACTAAGATACCTAAGTAACGAATTTTGGAACAGCTGGTGGTGAGAGATGAATCAGTGGAGAAAGCATGTGCACTGTGCAAGAAGAAATATTAAAAATCGAAGATGTTCAAAATAGAAACATCAATCATTTACTTTAAAACCGTTAGTACAGTACTGGATTTAGCAAAGATTCATTGAGAGGTTGTCAATACAGATCACATCATAAGGTACACAAGTAAGGAGACAGGAGACGTAAAATTAAAAATAAGCTCGAAACTCGAGATAATGTGATTTTCCAATTGCAAACTGTTGGCAACTGTTGATTCTATTTAATTATTTACTATGATGAGATAGCAGACCTCGAGTGTCTCCAGAGTTATTGCCCTGTCACCAGCTGGCTCAAATCTTTGAATATTAGACTTGAAATGCGCGGGAACACTAGCTTCACGTGATCAATTTTCATAACGGCAAGGAAAGTTGTATGAGTGCGCCACACCAGATTTTTTATTGATTATCATAATCATTTGAGTCTCTCTGAACTTGTAGTGACTCCGCAAGACCAGAATTAATTAATTTAGTAAAGGCTAACATCGGAATTCACCTACAATGTCAGTTAGGCGCAGAATGTCAGCAAAACCGCTAATTAATCAGCATAAACCTAAATATAAATCACATTTCACGCGGGCCGCCCGACATAATAAATTCAGAGTGATCTTTTCAGCGCGGTATAATTGGCGATATCGATGCTATCACGATTTGTCGCCAAGATGATAACTCGCGCCGGTAATTGGTGCGCTCCGAACTGAGTGACTAACGAAGTGGATTGACTCACTGAGTCACTGCAATCAGCTCGAGTCGGCATTCCTTTCCTGGCCAATGAGATTCAGTTAAAACTGTCACCATTCCTTCCCCGGACTTTGGATCCCGGACAGATTCTGTACATACAGTCAGTTTACCTTGTGAATTAACATCTATCCCTCCCATTTATCTAACGATGACTGTGTGTAATGTATCTTACTGTGAAGACTTGGAGTGAAATTCAAATCAAACTGTCAGCTCTTCTTATAGAAAAACATCTATGCTTCCCATTTATATAATACTGACAGAGTAAAGTGAAACTCACTAGAGATATTTCAAGTGAAATCCAAATCAAACTGTCAGCTCTTCTTATAGAAAAACATCTATGCTTCCCATTTATATAACACTGACAGATTAAAGTGAAACTCACTAGAGATATTTCAAGTGAAATCCAAATCAAACTGTCAGCTCTAGTTATAGTAAAACATCTATGCTTCCCATTTATATAACACTGACAAATTAAAGTAAAACTCACTAGAGATATTTCAAGTGAAATCCAAATCAAACTGTCATCTCTCCTTATAGAGAAACAACTATGCTCCCCATTTATATAACACTGATAGATTAAAGTAAAACTCACTAGAGATATTTCAAGTGAAATCCAAATCAGACTGTCATCTCTAGTTATAGTAAAACATCTATGCTTCCCATTTATCTAACACTGACAGATTAAAGTGAAACTCACCAGAGATATTTCAAGTGAAATCCAAATCAATCTGTCAGTTCTCGTTATGGAAAAACATCTATGCTCCCCATTTATATAACACTGAAAGATTGAAGTAAATCATACTATAGATATTTCAAGTTAAATTCAAATAAAACTTTCAGCTTTCTCCATGTGTAACACCCATGCTCCCCGTTTATCTAACGCTGAAAGATTCAAGTGGATATCGTCATAGATACTTCAAGTGAGATCGAATTTAGACTATCAGTATTTCTCATGTATAGCATCTTCGCTTCCCGTTCATAATTTGCTGACAGAATGTGGTGAATCGATTCTCTGCTCAGCTTTGCTATGTCGCTCTGATCTTAACATGTCACCGGGAGAAATTTGCTTCCTTCTTGTCGTCTATGTGCTCTTCTTAACCTATCTTATTAAATAGTTTCTTCTAACGATGGATTTTCTTCCTCATTCTACTGATCTTCTATTTCTATTGATCTTCCTCTTTTTCAGCTCTTTCCCTTCTTCCTAGCTTTCTAGGCTTCCTTGCTACCTTTCAGTTCTTACCACATTGTCCATCTCTTTTTTTGAACCTCTCGTTCCTGCTTATTCTCCCATTTTCTCTATTTTATTTCTGTAATGCATATAAATTTGTTGTATAGATAAAGTTGTTCGAGAACAACTTCTTTCGGATTTTCTTTTCCCGTAAGTTCTTCTCCTGCAAGACCGATCTTTAGTATTTCTCTCTCTTTTCTTTCGCTTCTCTTTCCAGCATTTTTTCTCTTGGTCCTTTCATTTCTTCTTCTTTTTACAGTATTCTTGATCGTGTGTTTCACCAGCTTTTAATATCTAATCAGATATTCACTACTTTGCGAATTTTTAACTTTAACATCACCCATGTATGCTTTTTTATTTCAAGTATAACTTGGTACTAGATTTTAACTTCCTAAATTCCTCTATTTCCGACTTTTTTGCTTGATATTCCTCATTGTCATCCTCCCCTGGAATTTCTATATATTGATAATCCCTCTTATCAATGATAATTATAGATTTTGATATGTTGTCCTATCAAATATTCCTCTTTCGACTTCGAAACATATTTTTTCTCCCAATCTTCTTTCATCTCTTCTACCAGTTCTCTTCTCCCCCTCAGTAAGGAGACAGGAGACGTAAAATAAAAACACAGCAATCAAAAAGGAAAAACCAAAATAATGATAATGAGCCTGGTAGACTTTAAATCGAGAACATTGATAGGCCCACTATTATCTTCTCAATTATAAATTGATTCAAATTTTCTCAATGCGATCAAAAACACCAGAAATATCAATACGGATACACGCTTCTCCTCATTTGAACTTCCTTATTTGGAAAAAGATAGATAGATAGATTCTGCAAAACGTAGCATTTTTATCTAGGGTCTACTGGACCCCAAAAGTCCGCTCGAGGGTTCATCCACAGAAGAAGGAAACAATATTGTGTTCTCACCTTCGGATTTAACTATTCGAGAAGAATCGACTCTAATTATTCTTGCTTTCCATAATTTGTGCGTATGATTGCATTCATTTCAGAAAAATTCCCTAAATTCAGGTTAATCTTTTCATTCCTCAGACAGACATTCTCTAACTAGACAGAATGAAATCTTCGAAATTGATGTTATCGTAATCATTCGAAACTCTTCCAACTTGTAACCCTGGAATTCAAGATTTTCATAACTATTTGAAACTCCTTAAGCTTGTAACCTCGAAAGTCAATATCAAAATAGTTTTACAAAACTATTCGAACTAGTGATTTTCAGACTAGTCATCCAAAGTAGTAATCATCCAAAACTCTTTAAACTTGTGACCCTCGAACTCAATATTATCATAATCTAAAATTATCTATTATCGAAACTAGTAGTTACGTTACATTGAATGAAAAAAGACTAAGAAATTGTCAAAAAAGTTTTTTCATTCAATATGAATAATTACCACAATATCAACTTCTCAACTACACAAAAAGTCACGTTACAATTGTATTCTTGATTCATTATTTTATTCATTTTAAAGTGTACTTATAAATTATCATAATCATTCAAAAAACTCTTTGAACTGGTAATCCCCATACCAATTTGAAAAACTGTAACAAGTAATCCACATAATTGAGTATGTGGTGTAATTTTATTGATTATCATAATCATTTGAGTCTCTCTGAACTTGTAGTGACTCCGCAAGACCAGAATTAATTAATTTAGTAAAGGCTAACATCGGAATTCACCTACAATGTCAGTTAGGCGCAGAATGTCAGCAAAACCGCTAATTAATCAGCATAAACCTAAATATAAATCACATTTCACGCGGGCCGCCCGACATAATAAATTCAGAGTGATCTTTCCAGCGCGGTATAATTGGCGATATCGATGCTATCACGATTTGTCGCCAAGATGATAACTCGCGCCGGTAATTGGTGCGCTCCGAACTGAGTGACTAACGAAGTGGATTGACTGACTTAGTCACTGCAATCAGCTCGAGTCGGCATTCCTTTCCTGGCCAATGAGATTCAGTTAAAACTGTCACCATTCCTTCGCCGGACTTTGGATCCCGGTCAGATTCAGTACAAATAGTCAGTTTACCTTGTGAGTTAACATCTATTCCTCCCATTTATCTAACGCTGACTGTGTAAAATGTATCTCACTGTGAAGACTTTGAGTGAAATTCAAATTATACTTTCAGCTTTTCTTATAGAAAAAACATCTATGCTTCTCATCAGATTCAGTACAAATAGTCAGTTTACTTTGTGAATTAACATCTATTCCTCCCATTTATCTAACGCTGACTGTGTGAAATGTATCTTACTGTGAAGACTTGGAGTGAAATTCAAATTAAACTTTCAGTTCTCCTTATGGAATAGCATCTATGCTTCTCATTTATTTAACACTGACAGTTTTATATGGATCTCACTAAAGATATTTCAAGTGAAATCCATATAAAACTGTCATCTCTCCTTATAGAAAAACAACTATGCTCCCCATTTATATAGCACTGACAGATTAAAGTGGATCTCACTAAAGATATTTCAAGTGAAATCCAAATTATACTGTCATCTCTCCTTATAGAAAAACAACTATGCTCCCCATTATATAGCACTGACAGATTAAAGTGGATCTCACTAAAGATATTTCAAGTGAAATCCAAATTATACTGTCATCTCTCCTTATAGAAAAACAACTATGCTCCCCATTTATATAGCACTGACAGATTAAAGTGGATCTCACTAAAGATATTTCAAGTGAAATCCAAATTATACTGTCATCTCTCCTTATAGAAAAACAACTATGCTCCCCATTTATATAGCACTGACAGATTAAAGTGGATCTCACTAAAGATATTTCAAGTGAAATCCAAATTATACTGTCATCTCTCCTTATAGAAAAACAACTATGCTCCCCATTTATATAGCACTGACAGATTAAAGTGGATCTCACTAAAGATATTTCAAGTGAAATCCAAATCAAACTGTCATCTCTCCTTATAGAAAAACAACTATGCTCCCCATTTATATAGCACTGACAGATTAAAGTGGATCTCACTAAAGATATTTCAAGTGAAATCCAAATTATACTGTCATCTCTCCTTATAGAAAAACAACTATGCTCCCCATACTGTCATCTCTCCTTATAGAAAAACAACTATGCTCCCCATTTATATAACACTGACAGATTAAAGTGGATCTCACTAAAGATATTTCAAGTGAAATCCAAATTATACTGTCATCTCTCCTTATAGAAAAACAACTATGCTCCCCATTTATATAACACTGACAGATTAAAGTGGATCTCACTAAAGATATTTCAAGTGAAATCCAAATCAAACTGTCATCTCTCCTTATAGAAAAACAACTATGCTCCCCATTTATATAGCACTGACAGATTAAGTGGATCTCACTAAAGATATTTCAAGTGAAATCCAAATCATACTGTCATCTCTCTTATAGAAAAACAACTATGCTCCCCATTTATATAACACTGACAGATTAAAGTGGATCTCACTAAAGATATTTCAAGTGAAATCCAAATCAAACTGTCATCTCTCCTTATAGAAAAACAACTATGCTCCCCATTTATATAGCACTGACAGATTAAAGTGGATCTCACTAAAGATATTTCAAGTGAAATCCAAATCATACTGTCATCTCTCCTTATAGAAAAACAACTATGCTCCCCATTTATATAACACTGACAGATTAAAGTGGATCTCACTAAAGATATTTCAAGTGAAATCCAAATCAAACTGTCATCTCTCCTTATAGAAAAACAACTATGCTCCCCATTTATATAACACTGACAGATTAAAGTGGATCTCACTAGAGATATTTCAAGTGAAATCCAAATCAGACTGTCATCTCTCCTTATAGAAAAACAACTATGCTCCCTATTTATATAACACTGAAAGATTAAAGAAAATCATACTATAGATATTTCAAGTTAAATTCAAATGAAACTTTCAGCTTTCTCCGTGTATAACACCCATGTTCCCCGTTTATCTAACGCTGAAAGATTCAAATGGATATCACCATATTATTATACTTCAAGTGAGATCGAATTTAGACTTTCAGTATCCCTGATGTATAGCATCTATGCTTCCCGTTCATAATTTGCTGACAGAATGTGGTGAATCGATTCTCTGTTCAGCTTTGCTATGTCGTTCTGATCTTAACATGTCACCAGGAGAAATTTGCTTCCTTCTTGTCGTCTATGTGCTCTTCTTATCCAATCTTATTAGTTCGTTTTCTTCCAACGTTTGGTCTTCTTCCTCATCTTATGGAATCTCTCTTTTTATTATTTCTTTTCTCTTTTTGAGCTCCTTTCCTTCTTCCTAGCTCTCCAGGCTTTCTTGCTCCCTTCCATCTCCTATCACCTCGTTTTTCAATCTCTCATTACAGCTTCTTCTCCCATTTCCTCTATTTTCTTTCTGTAATGAATCGATTGAGAACTCCTTTAGTTTTGAATTTCTTTTCTTGTAAGTTCTTCTCCTGCAAGATTGATCTTCATCCTTCCTCTCTCTTCTTCAGCTTCTCTTTCCAGCACTATTTCCTCTCAGTCCTTCTAAGTTCTTCTCCCTTTCACAGTATTCTTGATCATGTAGGCCTAGTTCACCAGTTCCCACTAGTTCATAGAATACGCGTATCTACTATTCTGTCAATTTGCTGTTTCAGCATCATTCACGGTTCCATTTTATTTCAAATATTCTTTTGAAGTGGAATTTCACTTCTAAGATTCCTCTATTTTCAACTTTTTTTGTTTGAACTCCTCAATGTCATCTTCACCTGTAATTTTTTTCTTCTGAATTTCCCTCTCATTCATTATAATTATAGTGATTTTTTTTAACTTTTCCCTACCAGAATAATATTCAATTCAATTATGTCCTCTTCGACTCTCAAACATAATTTTTTCCCAATCTTCTCTTTCTCCTCCTGTCTTCATCTTTATCACCATTATAGCTACCACCACTTCCCACTATTCCTACCTTTTCATCTCTTCTTTTATGGAATTTTGTTCCTTCCCTTCATTTTTCAGTATTTATATTACTGGTAGTTTTTTCAATCACACAGCTTCTAGTACTTCAAAGCTATCTATATTATTTCATCCTTCCTATCTATGTTAATAAGCCGATTATTCTCTTGAGTTCTACAAGAATTATTAATCCTCAAGCTTCCCACCTCGTTTCATTCTTCATTATTATTTTGTCGTGTTTTCCTACTCCTGTCACTCTCTTTTCTCATGTTTTCTCCCTATACTCTTCTCCTATTTTCGTTCTATCATGCTCAATCACCTTCACCCTTTTCTTCCTCTCATGTTCATCACTTCCTGTATAATTTACCTCTTGCCTTCTCGTGCAACTGTATCATTCTCTCTCTATTTATTCTTTATTCTCCCTTTCTCTTCAATCTATTTTTATTCTTCCACTTTTCAATCTTCCTCCATCAGACACTCAACCATCTTTTTCCCATCATAACCATTTTTCTTCCTTCCATGCCATTCTATCCCTCTATTATTCCTCTACTATCCCTCTTTCCTTCTTTCGCTTCAGTCTCATCCTCCATTCACATTTTCATTCTTCTCTCTTAATCTTCCTCTTCCTCTAGAAATCTCCTCTCACCTTCTCCATCACCAGTATCTCCCTCCTCTTATATTTTCCTTCTTTTCTCCCTATCTTCCTCTTCCTCTTCCTCTTTTGTCCGTGTCTTCCTGTACTTTCCTCCACCTCCTTCTTACACTCAACTAACGTCCTTTCTTCTTCAATTTCTTTCTCCTCTTACATTTTCCTTCTTTTCTCTCCATCTTTTCCATCCTCTTCTGTCCGTCACTTCCTGTTCTTCCCTCCACCTCCTTCTTCCACCCAACTAACATCCTCTCGTGGAATGTATCGCCTGTCAGTATAGCATTCAGACAGGTTCGATTGCATCCAAGATATACGACTTCAACTGCATTCTATCTGTCAGAGCAGCGATGTATAAAAGGCGATTCACTTAAAACTGTCACCATATGTTAAATTCTCTCCTATCAGTCTCGTTTCCCAGGGATTCTGACAGTGTAATATGTATCTCAGCATTGAAGCGCATCTCTTGAAATTGTCAGCATTGGTTAAATGCTCCCTCATTAATCGTTTACATCAGGAATGCTGCCAGTTTAAACAGATCCACACTCTATCGAAACTCACTTCATGTTGTCAGTATTAGTTTTACGGGAAGCCAATGGATGTCATGAAGCAGGAAGCTGACAGGAAGAAGTGAATCTGAGTGCAGTGTGCATGAATGCAAGCATCGCGTGGCGTGGAGTGAAAAAGTGAAGAATTTGCACCGACAGGTCACGACCTTGTCTTCCCAAGTCACTACTCTGGAATCTGTGTGCAAGGAATGTTGGTGATTCCAATGCGAGCAATTCCACAGATTTGAAGAGAGGCAAAGTTGGAGCGGAATGATGAATTATTGCTAGAATACTCTATGATGGAATCACTTCGCTTATATGGGCTACTTGATTCAAATAAAAACAATAAGAATACTTTTAGTACCCTTCCATTGAAAACTTTGAAATATTCTATCGACCATTGGTCATTTTCAAGCTAGAATCTTGTAAATGATCACAACTTTATGTGATCAAAAAACTTTAAAGTATTTTAACGACTAGTTTCGACCATAATTCTCAAGTTAAAATCATTTTCAAGATTTTAGCTTCAAAATGACCTATGATCGAAACTAGTCGTTGAAATAGTTTTTACTTTCCTTGCCCTATTACCATAGGTAAGGAAAGTATTGCTTTCCAAAAAAAATTAAGGTACCCAAATTTCTATATTTCTATACGTTTCGAGGTCCCCTTAGTCCAAAAACGTGGTTTTTGGGTATTGGTCTGTATGTGTGTGTGTGTGTGTGTGTGTGTGTGTGGTGTGTGTGTGTGTGTGTGTGTGTGTGTGCGTCTGTGTACACGATATCTCATCTCCCAATTAACGGAATGACTTGAAATTTGGAACTTAAGGTCCTTCCACTATATGGATCCGACACGAACAATTCCGATCAAATGCAATTCAAGATTGCGGCTGAAATGGCGAAAATGTTGTCAAAAACAGGGTTTTTCGTGATTTTCTCGGAAACGGCTCCAACGATTTTGATCAAATTCATACCTAAAATAGTCATCGATAAGCTCTATCAACTGCTTTAAGTCTCATATCTGTAAAAATTTCAGGAGCTCCACCCCATCAATGCCGATAGATTTCCAATTATCAGGCTTCAGATACAATTGAAACAAGAAAAATCAAGTGGAGTAGATTGAGCATGAAAATCTCTACAATAAATGTTCAGTAAAATATTCACCTAAAATTGAAAATAAGCTTTAAATTCGAGAAAATGTGATTATTCAATTGCTAACTATTGTTGAATCTATTGAATCATTCACTATGAAGAGATAGCAGACCTCATGTGTGTCTCTAGCGTTATTGACCTGTCACCAGCTGGCTCAAATCTTCGAATAGTAGACTTGAGATGCGTGGGAACACTAGCGTCAGGTGATCTATTTTCATAACGGCAAGGAAAGTTGTGTGAGTGTGCCACACCAGATTTTCAATAAAAGGGTACTAAAAGTTTTTATATTGTTTTTTTTTCTATGATGTTTCTAGTTCTTATGCTTGTGAAGCTTCTGCTAAAGGGATGTGTGATGTATATTTTTCATTTCAATATATATTCTTTCCAGTGATCTCCTGTGAAATGGGTATGATGTAGTATCAAGGAAATGGCAGGGAGGTTCACTAGAAGTGTCAATTGCTATGGATAATATTGTCAATAGACAATATTCCAAGTTTTTATTGAGGTTGAAATATTGTAATTGATCAATTATCAAAGAAATAATAATTTCAAGATCTTCGATGAAAAATAGAACTCAAAAGGGTAAAATAGGATAGAGATGGATATCCTGAAAACTTCAATATTCAACGAAAATGGTAGCAAAAAAACTTCGGACAGTTAATTAATCCATTGCATTGGTAATATTCCCCGGAAACAAAACCTATGAAACGAAATAGATTGAGCGTGTAATAACGAGATCTAGTTATGATTGAGGAAGTATTTATTCTCAGTTGAATTGAGGAAGATTTTCTGAAGAACAGCAAGGATGTGCAGTTGGCGAAAAGCGTTGTGAATTGTGTAATCATTTTTATAGATTTGTTACGATTCGATTCACAGCCGTGAAAAAATAATGTGATGACGCTCTTAAAGCTATTCACATCTCTTCCGACTCCTTTCATTATTTTAAACTGTCCTGTTTCACGGTCGTCTTGGAAGTATTGTGTCGGAAGTGTTATACTTGTCTCATGTACATTTTAATACATACACAATGCAATACTAGAGGAAACTTATACGTTTGTTTTATTCTCTGGTAATACGTAGATGTAATGTTTATAAATGTAAAACTGGGATCAAGGATTTAAGTGTAGTAATACGTAAATGGAATGTTCATATAAGCAAAACTACGAATTATGATTTAAGAATAGGACTGAGGACTAGAATTAGGATCTGGATGTATATTAGAATTAGAACTGAAAAAATGTGAGCTGGAGAAGATAAAAACTGGAAGAATGTAAAACGTGAAATTTCAGAGATCATGACAAAAATATATTGGGAAAATGTAAGCATAGCTTAGAAATGCGGAATATGGAATGTCTTGAGGTCCGTACACATTGACGCGCCGCGAACATGAGCAATTCACTTTTAATCAGCTGATGCCAATCTTTTTATATCTGTATCTTACCGTTTCTGTGAAAATACAGACATAGTCAGCTGATTAAAAGTGAATTGCTCATGTTCGCGGCGCGTATAACTGTACGCACCTTTAAATTTTATTAATGTTGAATATCTATCTAGTTCATTCAAGGCGATACCAAAAAAACATTATCAATATTAGAAATTGAAGCTTATCAAAAGACTCATCTCCTATTGATCTGTTACATTCAAAATTTTAGTAGATTATTTTAGACTTAAAATGGTGTGTGAATGAAGGTAACATTTTTGTATATTAACTTCTAGACTTTGTACTCTCAATTAAGGTTTAAAACAGTTTTTGGCGAATGCCTGATGTTCTTATCTGAACTGAATGTACATGAACAAAGAAATAAAAAACTATGTACCGTCTTTTTTGAAATTCATGATTACAAATTTCAAATTTCATAATTATATAATAATGGCATCATGGCCGAAAAATATCGTGAGTGAACCATTCTAAAAAAGGGTACTTGGATCTTTATCATTTATTTCCATTCAAAAGTAGTCCTAACGAAAAAAGACAATTGATAAAGAAGTATGTATAAATATGATCTCCCAAATATTCACACAAGCTTACGAATATTGTGTTAATAATTAAGTATTTATTAGTCTTGAAGAGAACAGGTTAATTGAAAAATAGTAACGATCCTAATACTATCATTACTTCAGAAAGCTTACCTGAGGCAGATTTCTATGAGAGAATACATCATATTTCAGTATCATAGAGATTCAGTACAACAGAGAATTTGTATCACTTCTGTTGAAAGAACAAATTATCTGATCCGATGCTAACTATTATAGAAGCGAATTCTCAAAATTGCAATATAAAAGATTTATCACTAAATTGAACTAAAGAATTGTAATGACCAATAGAATGATGATCCAATTCAGATAGCCGCTATTATAGGAGGAGTAATGGAGCACAGTATTGTGATTGGCCTAGCCACTAAGCTCCTCCCACCAATAGCATGGCTCGAGCCTATTTGGACTGTCAGCCAATCAGAGAGCTTCTCGTTACACAGATCTACTTTGTAGCAGCCATTTTGTTGTCTGACCAATTAGAAGCAACAAATTTATTCTCTTCTTCCAAATCTTAATGTAACTGATGGTACTGACTGTGATGCTACTGACTGAATGTAACAGCATGTTGTTAAGAAAAATGATATAATTGAGTTTGATTGACTTGTTTTCAGAATAATATTCTGATTCTCTCCTTCCAAATCTGACTCAATTTAACTGATGCTACTGACTCAATGTATTGAGTTTGATTGACTTGCTTTTGAAAGATATGACATGATAAATCCCGTAAAAACGCATTTCGAATGTACTATTCACTTGCAGAGTGACGAAAAAACATTCTCCATCTTAATGTCACTGTTGCCAACTGAATCGTATTGGAAACTAATCTTTATAGATTTGAAGAATTTCTCTCAAAAAGTTCAATTCGAATTGGAATTTGGACGATACCCAAATCTTCTTCTTAGAAGAAGGTATGTTTTCATCCATCATACAGAGAAATTCGATTCCAAAAACTGGAAAAATTGTGAGAATATTATTATTTTGTACAGACGATTTACAAGCATGACATACCGTATGCTCATGATGATGATGATGATGATGATTGCTGATAACGATAATAGCGAAAATCAAAGAATTTTATGAAGAGTTATCCCAACGATATTTCTGTCAACTTTATGAATAATTTGTGGGATTATATTGAGAAGAATGTGATTCATCTTTACGGGATACTTTTAAAAGTATTATCGGGTGTAATCGCTGAACCTGCACAATAAATTTGATTAATACCTGTTGTGAATGTTATACTCGTGAAATTTTGTCGAATTATAGCAAGATTCATGAACTTCAACGCTACGTAATATCTTTTTGAATCACATCTGATAGGATATCATGAATTTTTGCACTGAATGCAAGTATGTTTGTATAATATTCCTGCCTCAATATAACTTGGAGAAATTTGAAGAATTCATACTGGAAGTGTAATATTTCATAGAATATTATGAAATGCATAGCAATATTTCATTGATATCTGATTTTATTGGTGATTTCAAAATTACCAAAAATCCACACTGAACGCACGCATGTCATTCACGCATGATAAATGTTTAAATCTTTTAATAACTGAGAAGATATGCAATAAATATCGTTTGAAGACCAAGGAATTCATATGAATATTGTGATATTTGATAAAAATAAGAAAAATACTCAGCTGCAACGCTATGCATTTCGTTTGATTCGAAGAAACAAGAACTATGGAATTTTAAATCATATCTGATTAGATTTTTAAAACTCGTCGCAAAAAGTATGTATTCAATCTTGATGAGAACAAGTTATCACGTGCTATTTATAACCATAGGGAATAGGAAAATTGCAGTCTAAATAATCTGTAGCTTATGAATAAGGAATTAAAAACAAGCAGGTCATGTTAAGAAATTCAACACATATTAATCTATCGAGATGAATAATCACTCTGCCATAGATTTATTGAATGAATTTGAATAATCTATAGTGCTAATAAGAGAATAAAATTTAAGGAAATCTACGCAGTATTTAAAAGAATTAGCCATGTTACATTGATTTGTATGTATTGTATTTATCTCTCCTGCGTATTTTTTCAAGTCGATCATTTGAAAACCAAATATATCTGGAAAACTATCGGTTGAAAAATCTTTTTTAAGAGTAATAATAATAATATCGTGTGACCTGGCTGGCTCAGGTCTGGTGTCAGAGTTTTCAGGTCGCAACTGATCAATTTCAGGGCCTCTGACATGACCTAACGACTGCTTTTTAGGCAGCCGGGACCGACGGCTTAACGTGTCCATCCGAAACACGGGAGTGGCCCGAGAAAAATATCTTGCCCGGGCTGGGATTCGAACCCGGGCCTTTGGATTACAAAGCCAGCATCTAATCCACTCGACTACGGCCACTCCTTTTTTTTTTTTTTTTTTTTTTCATATTATAGTCACTCTTTTTTAAGAGTGACTATAATATGCTATATTGTACTTATAGGATATAAGTGCAATATAGCAATATATCATAGCAATATATTGTATTTTATATAATTGAATGAATGAATGAATGAATGAATTTAATTTGCCAAAAACAAAATACAAAAAAGCTTCACAAAAAATAAATATAAGTATATGCTACTGCACTTAAATCAAGATACATACATTTATTTAATTGGATATAATAACGAAATGATATCCTTTACATTACAAACAATAGTTTTAAAATGAAGATTCAATTTATGATCACATGCATAAGTACAGTAGGTGAGGCAAAAACACCGGCAAAAGGAAGATTCCTTGTGCGCCAATGTGAGTCGTAAATCAGCTTAATCAGGGATGTAATATATAAACTTGAATCTAGCGTATGAAGTGTTCGAAAATATAATTTATAATATGAAGTTGATTATTGTATAAAAGTCAACGATTGGAAATAATTCAAGTTTAGCCATGCCTCTATGGCTCTTTTTCTGTGTTTATTATTTCGGAAATTATTAAGTGGAAATTCACTTTCTAGTATATTTATGAATTTACTGCTAATGTAGTAAAGTTGCCTTCTAAGAAGAGCTGAGTTGGTGTTATATATTTCATATTTTCTTATTGTATTAGGTCTAAGATTATAATTTATGTCATCGGCTAGAGGGAAATTATGCTCGTATTTGAAACTGTAATTTGTTATGCAACTAAGATATAACTGTCGTATAGTTTTAACATCAAATTCACTGAACAAAATCTTACTATCATAAGTTCTAGGTTTCTTTAAAATTGTCTTTATGATGAATTTTTGTATTAGAAAAAGGTTTTTAATATGGGTATCGAAAGTCCCACCCCAAACTATTAAACCATATCGCATTAGGGATTCTACTAGTGCCGTATATACCTGTTTGCATTCTGAGAAAGATGGCACATTTTTCAATTTATAAAATTTATAAGATAGGTATTTTAGTCTCTTACATAGGAAGTTAACATGAATGTCCATTTGAGACACTCATCGATCCATATACCAAGATATTTGAGGTTTGATTTCCTATTAATAACAGGGCAGGAACATCTATTAATGTTTGGTTCATTTATTGAAGAACAGTTTGAATGGATTTTAAACTTATATTGATTGTTAGGTTTACCCTCTCTATTTGCTGAAAAAGCTATGTAATTGGTTTTTTCTACATTTAAACTCAAAGCATTAGAGTCCATCCAGTTCTTCACAATTTTCATATCTTGCTCTGCAACAATGAAAGTATCATTCCAATTATTTTCTGAAAATATAATCACTGAATCATCAGCAAAAGATGAAATTTTCCCATTCTTTAGCTTAATATTCAGCAAATCATTTACAAAAGAATGAAAAATATTGGTGAAAGAACAGTTCCCTGGGGCAGGCCGTAAGATGACAGTTTCTCTATACTTTTATTGTTATTTATTGTTAAAATTTGGAATCTATCTTCCAAGTAACTTTTTATAAACTTTAATGAATGACCTCTGAAACCATACTTCTCCAATTTGTTGCAAATTTCATCATGTGGTATGGTATCGAAAGAATTAGATAAATCCATGAAGACTGCAAGTGGCTTTTTCTTGGAATTTAACATATCTGTTACATTGTTTACAAAACCACTAGCGCATCCTCAGTACTTTTATTAGGTTGGAAACCATATTGGTTTTCATTAATAATTATTTTTTTGTATGAACTTCATTATTCGTTTTTTAAATAATTTTTCAAATATTTTGGCAAGGTTGCTAATTAAGCTTATTGGTCTATAGTTACCTGGATTATTTTTATCACTTTTTTAAGAATCGGTTTAATGTTTGCTATTTTGAATGAATCAGGAAATACAGCTGTTTCAAAACATTTATTTACAATGTAAGAGAGGGGTTCAGCTATTAGATCTGCTATCTGCTTTAGAGCTCTATTATTATCAGGACCTGGACAAGAGTTATTTTTCAGAGTTTTCATAGTTTCTATCACCTCCGGTGGATTTACGGGACTGAGAAAAAAAGATGCATTCAATTCATTGGTTCTCTTATATGGGAAATCTGATGTGGTGGTATTTTGTTCAATTTGAGCAGCCAAGTTTTTACCAACTTGCGAAAAATATCTATTTAATTCAGCTGAATCTATTTCTGGCTCATCATGTTTATTTTTTGTATCATCAATGATTTCATTTATGTAATTCCATAGTTTACGTTTATCACTCCTGCATTCATCTATTTTGATCGATAATAGTTTGTTTTTGTTTCATCAATTAATCTATTTAATACATTTTTATATGCTTTAAGATCATGTTTCAGTTTTGTGTTGAAAGGTCTTTTTATTGATCTCTTATATAATTTATCTTTAGTTCTTATTGATTTTATCAGTCCAGAAGTAATCCATGGCTTCAAAGGCTTATATCTGTGTGATATTTTTATTTCCTGACTAGAATTTTTTATATACTTAGTCAAAACCGAACAGAATATTTTTAGCAAAGCGTTAACGTCATTGGATTGATTTTCATAAATACTATCCCATTTTTTTTGTACATAATAAATCCTTTAATTTTGTATAGTTAATTATTTTCTTATTGCTTATATAGTTGATTTTTTTATCATGTTTAAAATTACTCAATCCTAAATGTAAAGTCACTGAGTAGTGATCAGTAATAGTTGTTTTAAATATGTTTCCTACCGCACTGTCAAATACATTATCAGTTGTTAAGAAATATGTGGTCTATAGACGACTCTGTTCGATTTGTAACTCTAGTGCTACCATTTATACAAGATCTAAAGCCATTTCCATTTAGAGTATTAATATATGAAGTTACAATATTATCGTTAGAAAACAAGTTTAAGTTAATGTCTCCTGCTATACAGATGTTATGATTTTGTGGCATTCTCTGGATGTAATCATCAATACTTTCAATGAATCTTATCGCATTCCTATTTGGAGACCTATAGATAGCAACAAAGTTTATATAGTTATCTAGCCCGGTGTTCACAATTATATTGATAGCATTTGCTTCACAGATATCACAATCTATATTCGTGAAAGATAGATCTTCTCTTATATAAACTATTATACCGTCACATTTATTATATTTAGCGTTTTTGTTTACAACTCGATAACCATCTAGATTGAATAGAGTGGGTTCATAATTTTCAAGCCATGTTTCGGTTAGTACTATTATATCATATATTAATTTGAAATTTTCCAGACAATATACAAAGCTGTCAAAGTTTTTACTCAAACTTCGTATGTTCATGACATAAATATTAAAGTATTTTGTATTAACCCCATATCCTTCAGGTGTATAGTTAAAATAATCATCAATTACATTTGAAAGTTCATTATCATTTTCTAGAGGAGAATGCAATTCCAGTAAACTGTTCATTGTAGATTATTAGATCGATAATAGATACCATTTTATCCGGTTTTTATCCACTCGCCTCCTTGTCGTCAGCTGTTGTTTCCTCTGTGTTATCGGTTGATAACTCCTTCAGTGACTGGATGTTGTGTATACGAATAGTCCGAGAAGCTTCATTTTTCTTGACGAAAATTTTTCCAGTCTTTATCCAGGTGAATTTGAAGTTGTTCTTCTTTGCTGCCAGTCTTGTTTCATTGAATAGTTGTCTTAATCGAGGTGTCAAATTTTCATTTATGTAAACAGGTCCATATTCAAGATTTTTATCTATGTGTGTGGTGCGTAGTCCTTGAAGACATGGGGGTCTTTTGTCTCATTTCCTTTTGATATGCCTTATAGTTCATAATCCAATTATCCTGGTCTTCCTTGACGAGAATGCAACAATAATAGGAGGGATTTTCTTCTTATCTCTCGTTGGAAGTCTATGCGCGGCTTCAATTCCCAGCTCTCATCATTATTACCTATGTTCAGGACCTTTGCTGTTTTTCCGATTATTTCTTCGATATTCTCATTTTTAGTTACTGGTATTCCATGAATCTCTAAATTTTTCAGTCTTCCATACTGCTGCAGTTCTGTTAATTCCTTTTCCATCTCAGAAAGTTTTGTTTTCAATATTTCGTTCTCTTTTTTTAGGGTGGAATGATCGTTTTTATATTCCCCTATTTCTTTATTATATTCATCAATTTTTGCAGAGAAAAATTCCACAGACTTTTTCAGTTCAGAAACATTTTCATTGGTCTTTTTCATTTCGTTTGTGATCTCTTTCATTTCTTGTGCTATGGTATTTCTAATTTCCCTTTTCAGTTCAGCGATCAAGTCACTGTTTCCTATCGTCTGAGTTTTAGACATGTTAATTAACTTATCTTTATTCGAACTCTTACATTCACTGCATCGCCACCTGCGGGCGGATTCTTTAGATAATTTTTTATAATTACTTTCTGTAAAATTAGCGCATAAGAAGTGAAAATGCAGCTTACACTCAGAGCAAACCAATAAAGTTTTTGAACTGATTTCCTTATTGCAATTACAGTCGCATCTTTGCATAACGTGATAAAATCATGTACGTAACAT